>NW_013672565.1:14223-18880 GCF_000517525.1 Limulus polyphemus
GTTCATTTACCAACTTGCTTGTGGATTCCTGACTTTGTTGATTAGAAGATCAATAATCATATGTGCGTCACAGAGACACACAATATTAAACAAAAATATCATCAATGTTCTAGTTAATCCCACAAACTACTGTCCCAACACATTTCACATAAAATATTATTTTTTTCCACAAAGTTTTATTTTTGGTCAGTTTTTTTTATGGTGTGACTTGTAACAAGATTACTTTTTTTCACCTAGTTTTATTTTTGGGTCAGTTTTGTTTATGGTGCAACTTGTAACAAGATTACTTTTTCAACTAGTTTTATTTTTTGGTCAGTTTTTTTATGGTGTGACTTGTAACTAGTTTAATTTTTTCACCTAGTTTTATTTTTTGGTCAGTTTTTTTATGGTGAGACTTGTAACAAGATTACTTGTTTCACCTAGTTTTATTTCTGGGACAGTTTTTTATGGTGTGACTTGTAACAAGATTAATTTTTTTCACCTAGTTTTATTTTTTGGTCAGTTTTTTTTCATGGTGTGACTTGTAACAAGATTACTTTTTATACCTAGTTTTATTTTTTGGTCAGTTTTTTTATGGTGTGACTTGTAACATACAGGTACTGAAAATGATCCAATATGTGAACTCCACCAGTACTAAACTGCATGAAAAACATTTGAGGGTTAAGTTAAACTAAAATCCTAAAACTTGTATATAATATAAAAATCTGCAGATTAATGTACAGCATTGGTAATTAAAGATTTATGGATATATTAAAAGTTAACATAACATAATATTTGGAGACAACAAGGGACCTATTGCCCCATCTAGGATGTCCCATTATCTAAACTAAAATTATTAAAAAAATACAAAAAAACCCTCAAAGCCATCCCTCATCATTCATATAGTTATCAAGCTACTGCTGGGCATTTAAAATAAAATAAAAACATTTTGAAAAACTTGTATTAGAGCAACAAGAAAAATGCATTGTTCACTTTTCTTTCTTTTTCTTATTTTTTTTACAAAACCCATATCACACCATATATATAAAAACACACACATATGCAAGCATGCACACACACTTACTACATTCTTGTACATGTTTAAGAAGGGTTTATCAAGTATATTTCAGTATCTCTTCAATAGTTTTCTCAAATAGTTTTATTTGATTGTGTTAGAACCTAAAACACTAAAAATACTTTTAGCTGGCAACTAATAGTTCTTTTAGTCTATAAACATTTTTATGAAGTACATTGTTAACTATGTGCTGGAAATGAAGAGAATGTAGGTATCGGATATTCATCGGTTTCATGTTAATGATTGTGCACTTTAAATCTCATGAACTGTGTAGCTTTCTAATAAATTTTTTGCTGGATATTTATTGCATTAAGATTGAGACGGTAGCTAAACAATAATACTGAAGACCTGTAGCTTTAAAAAAAAAAAAGGTTTCTAGACAGCCCGTTGTGTAGCTTTGTGCTTAATAACAAACAAATCATTCTAAAGTGTGGCATATTCAAAGATAAAAATGCATGTTTCCATATAAAACATTAAATGACAGCACTGGTAATTAATGATTTATGGATATATATTAAAAGTTAACATAACATAATATTTAGAGATAACCTCTATTCCAGGAAGCATTCTTGTAGTTTAAGTTGATTTGGCAACAAAAAATACTTCACATATTCTTTGCTGCTAGGTATGTAGAATAAGTAGTGTGATAGATGTTTAATAGGAGGAGTGAACCAGGGGCACCTATACATATTTAAGTATATCGGGTTTTGTAAAAAAAAAGTGAACAATGCATTTTTTTAAAAGAAAAAAATTATCTGTAACACCCCAATCTGGAAATTGTGAAATACTTATGTGAGTTTTCAGATTTTGTAGACATTTTGACTTAAGAGCCCACTAATTCTACTTCGTGACAGGGGAAAAAAACTGTGTTGCAAGAAAGGAGGTGCCTCTGCAGTTATACAAATAAAATATACTTTCTGTAAGGTATGTCACTTTCTGGCAAGCAGTATGAATGGGTAACGTACGGCAACAGGTGTAAGTACTACAGAGACGTGTCTTCCCCCTGACATTGTTGCTACCCCTCCTTAATATTAAAGATTTTCCTACACCACTATTTCTCTTAGTTAAAGTATATATTATGTCTTAATTTGACAGCGAAAACCTGCAGAGCATGTTCACTCTCCCGACTCTACCACAACAGATATCTCTTTGGATGGGGAGAAAGTCCTCGTTGATGTAGCCATTCCTTTCTTTCTCGGTGAATCAATTCATAACGATGATGTCGAAGGTGTGTCACTTGATGAATTTGTTCAACATGTACAGCTGAAGGGGAGGAAAGGTTTATACGAGGAGTATGCCGAGCTGAAAACCAAGGCACCAGAAGGCACCTTTGATCACAATGAAAATACTTAACCAAATTGATAAAAATAGAACAAACTTACTAAATAGTACCTTGTTTTAACTTAAAAACAAACATAATTTTTCATTGTGTTAAATACTGTTTTGAAAAGAGCATTAAAAATATATTTCTTTTTGTTTTATAAAATAATTTTTTTTATGTTGATCAGCAAGTCCCATTTTATTTATCCAATCAGTTTTAACTTGACAGATATTAATTTATTTTTTCTATTACAGAAGTCATCATTTCCAACTCTAAATCATAGAAAACATTGCAAACTAACAAAGATTTAGGTCAGGCTAGGTAACAATATTTATGGGCAAAATCAACTTATATATAATAAAATATATTGTCTTTCCACTAAATTACAAGTTATTTTATTTATGTCCATTGTTTGAATAAGATAAATTTAACAATAATATTCAATAAATAAGGATTTATTCAACAGAATATTTTGCTATCACCTACCATACTCTCTAAACCTAATAAGGCTTACACCCGATGTCTTGTCACTTTCCCCATGAAACCATTTAATTAATTCTCACACCACTTTATTTACTCTACATTGATACAAGTAGTTTACAATCTGTTCAATGTAATGGTATTTAAACTTTTCCTGTAACACTTTCAAAAGCAGAGTTACAATTAGCAGTTGTTCTGATCATGTGTTATAAAAAGGTGGGAATGACAGGCAGTCCTAATAAAATCTCAAGAATTGTATTTCCAGGTGATGTTAGTTAACTAGCAAATACAAATCTATGCTTTGGGTTGGGCAGAAAAATTCTATTAAAAAACAACAAGTATACAGGTAAGATTCCTTAGAGCCATGCAGAAATGTAAGTTTGAATACTTTTACATTTTCTTTTGCAACTTACAATAAATAAATTTTACATCAATTATAAAATATTTTTAAGTCTGTAACTGTTGAAATAGAGGCAGAATTTTCTTTTTATATTTTGAAATTTGATATGTAGGTGTGTACTCAACAATAGAAGGGTGCTCGATTGGTCAGGATTAAAGAAACAATATTTCTTACAGCACTTAAACTTTGCTTGATGATACAGTAGCCAACAGAGAAATATGAATGCCAACAAAGTCCACCTATATCCATACATAACAATTGTATTTGAATATTAAGGTGCACTTTGTGCCAGAAATCTGACAAACTTCAAAATTGTAACATATGTATACATCTGTCAACTTTTATTTTAACACCCACCTAAATCAATGCCCTTGAACTAAAGGATTATATAAAAAAAAAGGCTGAAAAGTTTCTTTTTTCTCAAAAGCTATCAAAAATGACAAATTCCCATATATAAAATAATCCAACAGTTAGCGAAATATCTGTAAATATTTAGCTACTAAACCACATTCAACATACTTTTTTTAATGGCTATCTATATCAAGCATCTGCTATCTAGTAGTTATTCACATTACAAGTTAATCACAGAATAAAATGACATAATAAAAACATGCCTAACACACATTATATAAAAACTAAAAGAAGAAAATCAAGATTACTTTTCTTCACATAGTTTGGTCATGAGATAGAAAATACGTGAATCGTTTTTAATTGACAGAGCGTTACTTCAATACTCTAAAGAGTTATATTCAAGTTATGAAGATTCTGTCCACGGTAAATGTGTAGAAATTACAAACAGTAACAATATTTCTAATTTGTTAACTTACTGCAGCAAGATCAGATATCTGTCTTCTTTTCTCCTTGGTAACCTCAACTTCTTTCTCTCTGTCTTCGGAGTTATGTTTCTCGTGAACCGAGTGTTGCTGCTCACTAGATTCATCTGTATTTTCACCCTCGCTCAGAAGGTTAGGTGTTACACCATTCTGGACATGAGAACGTTCCACTGGATGGAAAATTACACCATTTTGGACAGAGGAAGGAGAAGAAGGCAGGGATGCTAGGTCGCAGAGGTCACCATATCGGTTGGTCATGGATTTCAGACAGTGAAGAAGCCATGTCTTGTGGTTAATAAAAAGACTGCCTCCTAATTCTCTTGGAAGTGAGCTCGAAGTAATATGGAGAACTAACTGTGATGGCCCTAGCACATGTATCTGTTAAAAAATGGTGTTGTTTTAACACAAACATTTCGTATCTGTTAAAAAACGGTGTTGTTTTAACACAAACATTTCGTATCTGTTAAAAAATGGTGTTGTTTTAACGTTGCTTAAACAATCACACAAACATTTCGTACCTGTTAAAAAACAAGCAACGTTAAAACAACACCAAAACAATCACACAAACA
>NW_013672565.1:19880-22531 GCF_000517525.1 Limulus polyphemus
TTCTACCTAGTTAAAAAACTAGTGTTGTTTTAACGTTACTTAAACAATCACACAAACATTTCGTACCTGTTAAAAAACTGTGTTGTTTTAATGTTACTTAAACAATCACACAAACATTTCTCCGTCACCATTAATATACTGCGTTTTAAATTTTGTCTTCAACCAAAACAAGTGTTTTTAGAATTTTTATTAAGGACTTTTTCCAAATTATAATGATTTAAATTTGATGACTAGAATGTGAAGATGTAGAAACTAGATACATATAGTTCACACACACAACTCTTATTACTCAACTTATATTTTAATTCTGATCTCTGTTAACTCTTTCCACAGGTGCTCAGTTTAATCGATCAAGCTCATAACCATTTTGTACTTGTTACAGTCTCTATACTATAACTTTTAATACAGTGCATGTATCTTCACAAAGTTTGACAGACTTTCAGTAAATATTACAAGACTTTTGTACACACAAGTCTTTTTTAATTAAGTATATTGAGTTTTGTTTAGTAGTCCGAGTGCAAAGTGATTTTCACGTTAAGATTAAAAATACTTTTATTCATCTGAAAATTTCATTTGCATATTCTCTAAGATCTTCTAAATAATTATAAAATGTTATTTTTCAGTAAAATTTTATTTGTTATTTTCTCTACATTAATTCTATATCCGAGGTTTGTCAACTTCGTAACCACCAGAAAAAAAAAGAAATAAATAAATCTAAATTACTCCTTTTTTTCTTTCTAGAACTTTAAATTTTAACATGAAACTATATTTGTTTATACTTAAATTCTGTTTTATTGCCCTTTGAACCATGTCTGAATTAATATTTCCACCACAAAATTTGTGAATCAGTTGGCAAACGTAGAGCTCCCGTTACTGTATTGAATTACATAATGCATGGGCTACTCGTGAGCTGTTCACGAGTGTACCTCACAAAAAACTTATATTCTTCTATAACTTACCTAATCTAACCTAAAAAAATTCACATTTTAGTTACTTTTGTGAAAATAAATAAATAATCTACATGAAAAACAAAAAATAAAGTGCTTACCTGTTGTCGACTGTCGATGGCACCTAAACCTACTTTTATATATTAATGGTATTACTGCACTAAATAATTTGATTAAATAATGCATCAAAGAACATAGAATAATAACATACAAAAAACAGACAATGTCCCATAATTATAACAATTTTTCTGGCTTTCTACCTATGCGACAAGAGCTGTTAAAAAATCAGCTAAGCTCATCAATGTGTTTCCTGTGGGAATAAAGTTTGAATTGGAATAGACAATTTTCTCTACAGAAAACAACATAATGTAATACCTCATTTGATAGATTAAAACTTTGGCTTTGTATTGGTTATAAATAATATACTACTAAACAGAAGAGAGAACTACTGGTAATTTCTGAGAGGATGTGACAGGTGGGCGTGACAAGAGGGGCGTGATTTTCTATTTTATGATTCTGTAACCAAATGAGATTGAAGGCTATAAAAATTATATTTCGCATGAGCAAGGACAACACTATAATGAATAATTTATATTAAATTTCATGTCTTGGAGGGGTGGTAAATAAATTAGAGAAGAGGGGATACCTAGAAAGCAAATGTCACAATTCTCATACTACAGGAAATTGAGTTTTTTTTTCAATATTGCCTTATAAGATTAAGAACTTAAAACTTATAATGTTAAAATTCAGGTTATTAGCTATATTTTTATGCCTTATTTATTTATTTATCATGCAAAGAAAGTATTTTAATTACATTTTGAATGTAACTTCCTAAAAGCTCCTGAAATGTGCACAAAATGATGCCCATTTCTTTACGACATGTGTAGAGTCATTTTTGAACTTTATATATATACACACACACACACACACACACATTGGGAAGAAAGAGCAGCATTTTTATCTATCATGCTTAACTCTTATCTCACTTCAGGAACACCTAGCAACCTTATATGTTTACAGTAAAATGTGTTTTTAAAATAATACAACAATACAACTCAATGTTTTTCAATATTTTTCCATTTTTTTTTTGTTACAGTGACTGCAAGATATCTTACCATCTAAATCCATTCACAATCAACAGATTCTAGCAAAAGTGGAAATCAGAAGATAACACTCGTCCCAAGTTAAAGCTCACCTATGGCTGGTGACTGACTGAAGGAAAAGATAAACAGACAGATTTGGAAAGTTTAAGGTAATACATTTACTCACTCTGTCTCTAAGTTTTTCTCTGACAAAGAGACGAAGAATTCCAAATGGTGCTCTGAACCACATAGGAGCTGACACAATAAGAACTTTTTTCAGTCTGGCAGGATAGGCACCCTATTGAAGTGTAGAAGTACAAATAATTAGTCAAAATAAATAAGCAGATATGCATCTCACAACTGAAATGTGCTTTATTATACTTTGAAATATGAATTAGTATTTGCAATAGAACTATAATAATTTAAGTTGAAATGAAATATATAGAAAACAAAACAGGTCCACCACGTGGAACCCCGGTACCTGTCAATACAGGAAACAAACAGGTCCACCACGTGGAACCCCGGTACCTGTCAATACAGGAAACAAACAGGTCCACCACGTGGAACCCCGGTACCTGTCAATACAGGAAACAAACAGGTCCACCACGTGAAACCCCGGTAC
>NW_013672565.1:23428-25436 GCF_000517525.1 Limulus polyphemus
CAGTAAAGAAGCCAAACAGGTCCACCACGTGGAACCCCGGTACTTGTCAGTAAAGAAGCCAAACAGGTCCACCACGTGGAACCCCGGTACTTGTCAGTAAAGAAGCCAAACAAATTCAAAAGAGATATTCTATAGAAAAATTAACACAATATTAATTAAATTTAATTATTTTCTTTTACTTATTCCTTCTGATTTGAAACTATGTTTTTCCTGAATCCAAAATATAGTTCAAAGATTCATGCAGATGGTTTACATATCATGTTAAGATCATATAAACCACAGAGGAAATATATTAAACACAAATCATGAGCAAAGTCAGGACAACAGTTTCAGAGATCATCATATAACATTGAGCTTCATTAAACTTTGTTTACATTTTAAATTTCATCATAATATAAAAATCAACTGAATATTATAAGTTACTGAAACATAATATGGTTATCAAACTTATTGTTATCATTTAAATTTCATTTTTGATTTACATAAGTCAGAGGTTTCGGTTACCTTTAGAAGATTAAGAATTTTCTGACTAAGTTCATAATCAAAGTTTGCATATTTGGAGTTTGTCATGTCGTAGATAAACACCATGCCACATCGTTGGGTTTCCAAACTAAAAAAAGAAATACGATTAATATCCCAAATGATAGTAAAACCAGATGATTCAGTATGTGTTGATAGACGTTCAGATAATTAGAGATTATAAGTTATTCCGTTTCAGTAAATAATATTATGCAATGCAAAAAAAATAGAGAATCAATTAAACTACAATTAAAGGTTAATTAAGACATAGCCATTCTAATTTTCAAACATTTTACATTATGTACACAGAATAAGGTGTTAAAAATACAGAAAACATGGAGTAGTCTAGAACAGAAATAAATAAATTGTTAAAAAATTAATATATCATTTACACGTAAATTTGGGTCAAATTATTACAAGCAATCAAAACTTCATAACTAAAGGAAATTAACCCAAACTATCTCAGTGTTAAGCCTGCTGCATGGAAGTTAACCAATCATGGCAGTGAGGAATTACTTTACGTTTATGATTAGAACACTACAGAATGGCAGAGAATTACAATTGTGAGATAATAAACACATATATAATGTAAACTGATATTAAAAGAGACATCTGCAAATTAGGCTCAGCAAATGTCTTTAGTTATACATGCTTAAACGCACGAGTACATAATTTCAGATGATAAGAGCAAATACGAAGTGGGGAAGCATTTTGAAACAAGTCTTGCCAAAGAGGTTGATGGAAGAGAAGCAAAGTTTAACATCTTTTTATTCACATTTACGTGTTATTATATATCAACAGAAACTATTCATAGTATTAGTTTTTATATATCGTTTCTATCAGCATACCAGTGGTTATCACAGATATTCAACTAAATCAAAATGTACGTGTCAAATAATTTTATATCAAACAAAGGATACTTTTTTTTTAATCACTTTATCAAAGTAGTTACATTTCTTCAGCTTTTATTTTCCCTGGAAATATATCAAACTGATACCTAACAAACCTTAACGTAAATCTCTCATCTATAGAACACTATCATAATAAAATTATCTTAAAATAAATAGATGTTGAGTCTTGTACTATTATTTACGTTTCTAGCATTTTTATTTCACACATGTAGGAGACAGCATGTTCAAACTTGTTAAATAGGCAGCAAAAGTTTTTCATGCTCCATCTACTGATAGTCAGGTTGAATAACCAGAATTCTCCTTGGGCAAAGTAGCTCAGTTCCTTTAGGCACGTATTTCTGTCATCATCAGGCACGTATTTCTGTCATCATCAGGCACGTATTTCTGTCATCATCAGGCACGTATTTCTATCATCATCAGGCACGTATTTCTATCATCATCAGGCACGTATTTCTATCATCATCAGGCACGTATTTCTGTCATCATCAGGCACGTATTTCTGTCATCATCAGGCACGTATTTCTGTCATCATCAGGCACGTATTTCTGTCATCATCAGGCACGTATTTCTGTCATCAT
>NW_013672565.1:26436-32254 GCF_000517525.1 Limulus polyphemus
ACGTATTCTGTCATCATCAGGCACGTATTCCTGTCATCATCAGGCACGTATTTCTGTCATCATCAGGCACGTATTTCTGTCATCATCAGGCACGTATTTCTGTCATCATCAGGCACGTATTTCTGTCATCATCAGGCACGTATTTCTGTTATCATCAGGCACGTATTTCTGTTATCACTAGGCACGTATTTCTGTTATCACTAGGCACATATTTCTGTTATCATTAGGCACATATTTCTGTTATCATTAGGCACATATTTCTGTTATCATTAGGCACATATTTCTGTTATCATTAGGCACATATTTCTGTTATCATTAGGCACGTATTTCTGTTATCATTAGGCACGTATTTCCGTTATCATTAGGCACGTATTTCTGTTATCATTAGGCACGTATTTCCGTTATCATTAGGCACGTATTTCTGTTATCATTAGGCACATATTTTTGTTATCATTAGGCACATATTTTAATTATTAAGGTGAGATGGGTTTACATTCAGATCTGTTACAATATGCATATATTTACACTGTAACGTACAGTCCATCTAATGATAAGCAATGCATCAGTTACAGCCGAACGTTCACTATCATTGGACACAAATATGGATAGGAGCAGCAATAGAATCAGTGGTAAAAAGGAAGCTGCCTACATCATAAAGAAAACTCATTCAGTGGATTTTACTAAAACTCCCTCTAGTCTTCAACATCCAGTCTCATGGTTGTTTAGTAAAATCATATATTAAACGTAATAAAACCACACACTGATGATGTTTCATTTTACCATCCAACTTATTCACCTGCTGGGCACATCTTTCAAAGAAACAGATTTGTTTGATCATTTTAATACACATATTCATTAGAGTTTAACAAATATCTAGAATACATACCTATCTAAAGCAACATCAAGCTGATAAACCATGCCCTGTAATGTTGTTTGGTGTGTAGTTATTTCAGGGAAATGTTTACTGGCTGTAAATACCACAATGGCTGCACCAGTGTTATCTCTGGTAGGCTAGGAGAGAGAAACAGGTAATTTGTAAATAATATCATACACAGTCAAAGATAATACAACTGGGTCACATAAGACAGTAGAAGTCAAACTACTGCTTTTAAATCACAACATATTGATTCTATTCTTTGCTGTAATGTCATAACATTTTCCTGCTACAAGATCTCAAACTCATTCTTGACTGCAATTTTAATATCTTCCAATTATTAAATTTAAATGTTAATTAAAATACCAGGATGCAAGCATATTTCTAATACATGTTCAGGAAATTTCCTCGAAGACATGTTTTGGGAAATTCTAGGTTATTCTCAGCCTAATAATTAGGACTCTGTAGAGTATTGAACTTTTTATATCTCTTATGAAATGTTTTTACCTTTTGGACTGGTGTAAGACTTCAATACAAACTCATAAATAAGGTTATTAATTGTTTCAGCCTAACAATTGTTTACATTACCGAATTGTTTAGAATTTGATATCATACATGTTCAGGAAGTGGTTACTTTTTGTGTTAAATATTTAAGCTTAGAAATGACATTAAACAAGAAACAGTTTGCAACTTAATCTGTCATGTACGTCCACTAATCAAGACCTTCATCTCAACATCAACACTTGGCAACAAATTTCAAACAATAAGAAAATACGACAACTCATTTTAGCGAACCAGTTACCTAAGTACACTTCTACATCCCCATGGCTTGGCTGAGAAACCAATTCTAAGCTGTGCTTTTACCACACTTTTATATAGTTTGTTTCTAAAGACCATCTGAATAGCATCATTTTCTGAGGACTTTCTCGCCAAACTACAATAGTTCTGTTATTGCTACTCATATGTTCCAGAAATTACATTTAAGATTTGTTTACTTATAAAACATGTGATTGTTTTTACTTAAGATGATTTCTTTTTCTGGTGCTATGTTACCAAAAGACTTTAATAATATTGTTAGACAATAACTTCTTTATATAATGAAAGTCAATTTAAATTTTTCAACTATCACAAATAATCTCTACATTATTTTTGGTAGTTTTGGAAAATTATTAATAATTAACTTCCAATAAACTGCACAATATAGCACACATTTTTAGTGCCACAGAACAGACTTATGTACATAAAATAGACTTTACTTACCAAAACTGTGAACTTTCCTGTATCCAATTCACTTTTTAAAGGGTCTCTAGTTGGATCAAAAGAAACAAGGCCTTCTCTGTTGCGAATCATCTATTTTTAGAAAATAAACGATACAGCAAAGCAAGTACTTTACCTCAAATTAATATACAAAATGTTAATATTAAAACTGAGATACTATGCATAAAAAATTCCATAACCAAACAAGTATCAGGCTTTATTGATGTAAATTTCCTTCATAAAAATTGGACAAATATTTTAGCTCAAGTCATTATATATATAGTAATATTTATTTTCACAATATACGCTTCACGTATTTCTACCTATGGAAGTTATTCCACAACTAAAATACGTACAGAAACAAGTTATAAAAATTTCCTAAACAAAATACCTATTAGTTCATATTATGATGTTGATGCAATACTTTTAAAACTATTGTAAGAAACTAATAAAGGGAAATATCATTCATGTAACAAGGTAACATTCATCCATGTAACAAGGTAACATTCATCCATGTAACAAGGTAACATTCATCCATGTAACAAGGTAACATTCATGTAAGAAGTTTGAAAGACCACAGTACTTAAAACTTGATGAAGTACAAACTATAATCTAGACATACCTCATGTGCTTTGTACAGAGCTAATGATCGATGCACATCAAACTTCCTTGCCATCATGAACTTGACTGCTGTATTCCATGGCAACGGACCAGCGTTATGTATCAGTCTCAGGTCGTTGACAGTCGTAATAAATTCTTTGACAGCCTATAATTTGTTAAAAATAGAAAAAAATATATAATAGCCACCATGAAAGACAAGAAGAACATAAAGATCTGGAATATGTAAAAATCAGTCTATCCTGATTGGAGCATAAACTTTAGATCTGAAATCAGTCTATCCTGAGTGGAGCATGAACTTTAGATTTGAAATCAGTCTATCCTGTTTGGAGCATAAACTTTAGATTTGAAATCAGTCTATCCTGATTGGAGCATAAACTTTAGATTTGAAATCAGTCTATCCTGATTGGAGCATAAACTGTAGATTTGAAATCAGTCTATCCTGATTGGAGCATAAACTTTAGATTTGAAATCAGTCTATCCTGATTGGAGCATAAACTGTAGATTTGAAATCAGTCTATCCTGATTGGAGCATAAACTTTAGATTTGAAATCAGTCTATCCTGATTGGAGCATAAACTTTAGATTTGAAATCAGTCTATCCTGATTGGAGCATAAACTTTAGATTTGAAATCAGTCTATCCTGATTGGAGCATGAACTTTAGATTTGAAATCAGTCTATCCTGATTGGAGCATGAACTTTAGATTTGAAATCAGTCTATCCTGATTGGAGCATGAACTTTAGATTTCTCATTTTCAAAATTACTTTAATAATGATTCTTTGCACAACTTAAATATATGTACAGATGTCAGAGTTTCAGGTAAAAAAAAGATAACTCTCTAGTTTGACTATCACACAGATAAGAAAGGTTGGGTCAGCCTTATTTATTAATAAAACAACACTACTAATCATAATTTTGTACTGCGTGCTCTACTGAACAGAATTTATACCAAAGACATCGCAATTCTACCTGCACTGAATACCGACAAATGTGCATTCATACCAGGGACATTGCAATTCAATCTGGACTGAACACTGACAAATGTGCATTCATACCAGGGACATTTCAATTCAATCTGGACTGAACACCGACAAATGTGCATTCATATCAGGGACGTCGCAATTCTACCTGGACTGAACACCGACAAATGTGCATTCATATCAGGGACGTTGCAATTCTACCTGGACTGAACACCGACAAATGTGCATTCATATCAGGGACGTTGCAATTCAATCTGGACTGAACACTGACAAATGTGCATTCATACCAGGGACATTGCAATTCTACCTGGACTGAACACCGACAAATGTGCATTCATACCAGGGACATTGCAATTCTACCTGGACTGAACACCGACAAATGTGCATTCATACCAGGGACATTGCAATTCAATCTGGACTGAACACTGACAAATGTGCATTCATATCAGGGATGCTGCAATTCTCCTGGACTGAACACTGACAAATGTGCATTCATATCAGGGATGCTGCAATTCTTCCTGGACTGAACACTGACAAATGTGCATTCATATCATTCTTTATTGGCTCCTTCAAGTATTGGGATTTATGACTTTCTTTTAATTTTACAAGGGTCAAAGGTAAAAATAACCAAAAACTTCGTTTGCATATGTAAAAGTTATTATTATTATTATTATTAATAGTGTTTTGATACACAAGACATATGAAACAGGATATATGGTGTTGAAGTGGTTTTCAAATAAGACCCAAAACTCAAGTTCTTTCAAATAGTTCACTATTCTTTTTCAGGATAATAAAGAAGAACAGTGAACTACTCGAACGTACACAAATTTCGGGTCTCGTTTGAGAACCACTACAACGTTTGTATGTGATCCTGGGTGCCAACTTCTTAATCAAAATTTACGGTGTTGAAGAATGTCTTATTTGTCTAAAAGTTAAATGAAAAGTTTCTGTCATTGTGAATAAATCTGTTCATGCACAAAATGACTGTTCTATGTACTATCAGTTCAAATATAATCGTAAGCTCCAATACAACTCTCTCACAAGTACTTTAAGTATCCATTCCTCTGAAGTACACAAGTTGTAGTTTATATCACTTTCCCCTACTTTTAATACCATTCTCTATATATATATACATATTCTGTACTCTGAGGATCTTAATGAATACTGAATAAGGTGAATGGGTAGAGACATTACATTTACTTGTAAATGTTGGCCTCCAGAGTTGTTGGCTTGGCTAATTTTATCCTCAATTTCAAGTTACCTACTTTAATTTTCTTTACCCCAGCTCTTTAAACTTCTTTCAGTGTTTATTCTCTCATTCTTTTATTTATTTATTTTCCTTTTGTATATATCATTCTTTCAATTTTCTATACAGTTTGTTCTGATGTTACAAAATCTTAAAATATATCTTATTTCTGAAAGACTTCTCAAACTTCTAGCTAATGTAGACTGATATTAGAACATGAAAAACTGCTAAAGTTGATAAAAGGCTATTCAGCCCACCAAAGTTACCCCTTCCTCCCATACACCATTCAAAATGTATAAAAACAGAGGTTGCTCTGGGCTTTGCCTTTGTTGGAATAAATAAATAATAATTAAAAATGTAGCATTGACAATGTTTTTGGCATCGACATTTAATGCCAGTGCAATTTGAACATCAACGTCTCATTCACATCGTAATTATATCATGAATAAAACTTGTTGATTCTTTACTTTGCACAATTTGTAAGTCTTCTGAACTTGTTTGTATTGCTATATCACACACACAATATATACACGAGTTCAAAAGTTGTCTTCTAGTCGGCTCCAAATTTTGAGAATTGGCAACAAAATTCTGATGTTGAAATTTATTTTACTCCAACTTTTTATGATCCACTTACATCTGCCAGTGCTAATCCAACAAAAGATAACTTTACACATAATTCTGATGTTGAAATTTTTTTACTCCAACTTTTTATGATCCCATCACATCCTCCAGTGCTAATCCAACAAAAGATTATAACTTCACACATAATTCTGATGTTGAATTTTTTTTTTACTCCAACTTTTTATGATCCCATCACATCCTCCAGTGCTAATCCAACAAAA
>NW_013672565.1:32915-44279 GCF_000517525.1 Limulus polyphemus
TATGATCCCATCACATCCTCCAGTGCTAATCCAACAAAAGATTATAACTTCACACATAATTCTGATGTTGAATTTTTTTTTTACTCCAACTTTTTATGATCCCATCACATCCTCCAGTGCTAATCCAACAAAAGATTATAACTTCACACATAATTCTGATGTTGACATTTTTTTACTCCAACTTTTTATGATCCCATCACATCCGCCAGTGCTAATACAACACAAGATTATAACTTCACACATAATTCTGATGTTGAAATTTTTTTACTCCAACTTTTTATGATCCCATTACATCCTCCTGTGCTAATCTAACACAAGATTATAACTTCACACATAATTCTGATGTTGACATTTTTTTTTACTCCAACTTTTTATGATCCCATCACATCCCCCTGTGCTAATCCAACACAAGATTATAACTTCACACAAAATTCTGATGTTGACATTTTTTTACTCCAACTTTTTATGATCCCATCACATCCTCCAGTGCTAATCCAACACAAGATTATAACTTCACACAAAATTCTGATGTTGAGATTTTTTACTCCAACTTTTTATGATCCCATCACATCCTCCTGTGCTAATCAACTCTGTACCTGGGTTTTCAAAGCTTAAACCTTCTGCTTATATTCAGTATTATATTTCCAATCTTTACACTCCACCAAATCACAAACAAGCAGATTGTACAAACCCAGGGAAAAATTCAACTTGACTTATATAACCATGCTTAGAATCATCATTTACATTTCAAATTCCAAATGCTTTTTTGAATAACTTTGGACAACAGATTACAACACATTATTAAGAGAAAATGACAAAGTAATAGGTCTACAGCTTCCCAACATTCCTTCGACCTCCCTATATAGCTTCCCAACATCCCTTCGACCTCCCTTTATAGCTTCCCAACATTCCTTCGACCTCCCTTTGTAGCTTCCCAACATTCCTTCGACCTCCCTTTGTAGCTTCCCAACATTCCTTCGACCTCCCTTTGTAGCTTCCCAACATTCCTTCGACCTCCCTTTGTAGCTTCCCAACATTCCTTCGACCTCCCTTTGTAGCTTCCCAAAATTCCTTTGACCTCTCTTTATAGCTTCCCAAAATTCCTTTGACTTCCCTTTTTATAAAAATTAAACATTACTTTTGCAATTTCCAACCATTCAACATTTCCACAGTGACTTTAAAAATTATAGTTAATACCCTTATTAACTCTTTGTTATACTTTTTTTAAAGTTTTATAGTAAACTTCATCAATGCCAGGATTTTTATTTTCAAGTAGTTTCCCAAGAAACAGAATTTAAGGACAAATCTTCCACATCTTTAAATAAATTGGTCAGCTTATGAAATTCATCACTCATGGTAAAAACAAATTCTTAAGCATCTTAGCAAGTTTTTTTGTCATAATAAAGTTTACTCTGAAATATTTTAAAGGACTAATATTATTTTTTAATTTTTTTTTTACAATTTACGTAAATGAAAAAAAAATATTTATGTAAAAATTCATGTATCGAGCTAAAGAAATTTTCATACACTCTTTCTGTCTTAACTGCAGCTTTCTTAACTTTTTTTTTGTTTAATACCCCTCAGTATCCTCAATTTTACTAAGTAAATTACAAATTTGTAGAAACTTGCAAACTGGCATTTAAAAAAAAATCATATTTCTTATTCATCCATTGAGAAGCAGATTTTTGACTTGAAACCTTGAAGAAATACCATTCCACACTTAGATAGCATTTTTATTATTTAGGTTACATTCTACTACATATCTCTCATACCATCTCAGGGATAGAAATAATGAAGTAAAATTACATTCACTCAAGGGAAAAACTATCAGGAGGATTACATTCCCTTGTGTAAAGTTACATTTCCTCATGAATTGTTAATTTTCATTGGTCATAAGTAAAGACATACAGATGGATCATGCATTCTGATAGTGAAAGCCAACTAAAAAGATGAAATTCCTTGGGAATGTAATATTTCAATCCCCGAGTCTTATTATAATTCGAGACCATGTTTAAAATTATTAATCATTCTTAAAACCTACTTGTCCTAAGTGAACTAAGTTTTATTTGGGAAAGTGCAGAATGTTTCTAAAACTGTCACAGCAGATATTCCATCACTCTGTTTTCAGTCTATCCAAGAAATCATGCAATATTCTACACAATTACATGCATTGTATTCAAGTCACTAATATCACAATTTGAATGAGAGACAAAAAACAACAACAACAACAAAATTAATTTGTGACAAAAGTTACTTATGTATGTAGTTTAAATTCAGGGTTTGTACATTTTCCATTAAAAGTTTGCTCCCTATTTAATCACGAAATTCAGAATTTAACCAAAAAATTTGGTTTTAATCTTACCTGTTCTTCTACTGGTGTCAGTGTTGCTGCCATTATTTATTTGAGTTAGCACAGCCTGTTAACCTCAGATCTATATTATTTCTTCTTTTTCTAAAACATAAATTATAGCATTATTTTAACATCCAAATGTACAAGATAGGTTTCACATTTTGATTAAACATTAAAGGTAAGATTTTCCTAAATTGAAAATGTATTTCCAATAATACTTACCTCTGCTGACACTTATAGCTAGTACTCAACTGCAAAGGTTTCTTCTTTGCCCATCTAACCATTAGTCTGATTTTTTCTCGCTCCATTCATTCATACCCCACTCAGTTGCCCTTGGTGATATTTGTCTTGTGATATTCTCCACCTACATCAATGCACCCTCTATCCTGGTACTGTATATAAGCACCTCATTCAGATAATTTCATCACTTTTTCGAGACTGATACCATCCCAGTCTCTAACACCAGCTGATTTTTGTGTACAAAAGACCTGCAATGTTTACCGAAAGCTTGCCAAATTTTGTGAAGATATACAAAACATTTTAAAAGTCATAGTATGAAAACTCTGATAGTTGCTTTTGGATCACAAGGTTGGTGGAATTCACCAATTCCATAGCAGGAGGATTAACAATTTTGAATACTTCAATCAGATCCCCTTTAACTCTTCTTTTTTCAAGATCTTAATGTGCCCTCGTATAACAAACTTTTCTGCCTAGATATAATTCTAGTAGCCCTCCAACAATTCAATGACCTTCCTAAAGTAAGGAGCCCAAGACTGAACACAATACTGTAGAATGAAATTATAGCCACTTTAGACTTGTATTCAATGTTTCTGTAAATACAATCTAGAATCATATTTGTCCTACCACCATCAACAGCACATTGCTTGGATGGCTTCAGGTACTGATCAACTAGAACATCAAAATCCTTTTCTTCTATAAAATTGTTAAGGTTATTAACATAAAAAGTTAAAATTTACCTTACCTGAAATGTATTGAAGGTTGAGCCCAATTGAGACAAGAGTTGAAGAACATGCCCAGATATACCAAATATTGGGTAGGCATGAGAAAAAAAATTGAAATGCTTGACTAGCTAAGCAGTCTCCTGCAGAAGAATGTAGGTATGAAAGGAGGAGTCCTCCTGAGAAGGAGCAAGGAGAAACCAGTTGTCTATTTAATAATAGAACCTCAGCCCCAATTTATGAATATGTTGGGCAAATGCCCCATGACTTGATTATAAATGTAAGGAGCAGATGCAATACCAAAAGGAAGAGCATGAAACTGTAAGACTCTATTCTGATGGTTTAAACTTGTCTGGAGTAAAAGTATCCAGTATTTCAACATTTGTTATCCACAGACCAAATGAAAAGGGCCACAAGAGAGAAAACAAACCCTCCATTCAGAACTGTGGAACAACTAGAAACCTGTTGAGATGACAGATTACAAGAGTAATACTCCAGAGTAGGGGTAAATACCCTCTCAAAGGCATTCTTGGCTAAGAGATCTGAGACTGCATCCTCGAGATGCTGAAAGTAAACAAAGTTGGAGGACGGAGAAAAGGAAATGAGGAGGGATGGAGGAAAAGAAGGAGAGAGATAGGCCATGGGCAAGAACCTGAAGAACCCAACTGTTGACTGAATATGGAGACCATAGGCTAGCAAAGTGAGACAGACAGGCACTCTTTGGGCCAGACCTGACAGAATAGTCACTGACAAGACGAGCAACAATTCCGACATCAAGAAGTGGGAGAATAGAAGAAGATGAAGATCGAGAAGTTGGAATTGGAAGGGGAGGTGTGAAATGAGCAAGCCTCAAAACAGGAACAGAAGGTTGAGGCTGAGAAAAATGAGAAACCATTGAAGACAATGAGGACAGATACCAGGCTGCCTTGGCTCACGCCTCCAGAGAATCAGGAACAACCCTGAAGACCTTTGGGCAAAGAAAAGGAACCAGACAAAGAAGACAGAGATAAATGAGCCATTAGTAAGGTAAGCATCTTGATCCAACAGCAGTAAGAAGGGACAGTGCAGAAGTAGTATGGGATAAAGTGGTATAAAGGAGAGAGGGAGAACAAACCTTCCCAGAAAACTGTCACAGAGCATAATGAAGTAAGGTGAGGGGACAAGGGGTAACATAGAAGGATGGTAAGAAAGAGACAAAGGCACAAAAACTAGGTACTAGAAAGTGATTTAGAAGTTAAGGTATATGGCTCTCTTTGCATGATATCATCATCATGCACTAGATCAGTTCATGTTAAATGTGACTTTTAGATTGGAGTTAGCTCAGGGCTAGTGGCATACAAGTCTCATAGGCAGATCCATGAGGGATCAAACTATTCTGTGTGGGGAGGTGAGGAATTATCTTGGAATTATAATTGAAATTATGATAATCCACATGCATTACCTTGAATTTATTATAATTAAAAGCCACCTGTCATTTATCCTCCCAACTCAAGAAATCACCTAAATCCTTTTGTAAAGCAATAGTATCCTCACAGCCAAGATTTCAATATCATCAGGACATTTAAGTAATTTATTGACCATTATTCACCTATGTCACTGTTGTAAGTCAATAAAAGCAAAGGTCCTAATACTGCACCCTGAAATACCACACATTAATCTAGTTTGACTGAGTATCATGAAGTACAAGGAAACAGAAAAATGGTATATTCCAAATGACATCTGTCAACCAAAGTTCTTGTTTGACTTGTAAGAAACTACATATACCTACCTTTCACTTTAAGAAGTAATTATTAATATCAGTTTTGATTTTATGATCAGAAAGAAACTCTTTTACAAAGGAAACATTATATTAAAACTTCAAAGTAAGTGTAAAACTAATTTTAAATATCTTTGTACCTCCTAATGTAGCACAGAATCGCATGTAATCTTTCTAAACAAAAAACTACAGAACTGTCAACAGTTACTTTTTTGAAGTTTCCTTGTAAAGTATTCTTGATAGCTCTAAGTGATTATTAGAATTTGATAAACCGCATAATTGTCAGGCTCATCATCTGCCCACCACAGATATCACAAGCCTGTAGACTAACCGCCGAGCCACTTGGGAGAGGGGGGGGGACACTAATTTCAACTACTTGATATTTTTGTGAGTTGCAACACAAGTTAATTAAGCTTTCAATTAATTTAAAATAATAGGTAACCAATTATTAAATTGAATTAATCACCCAGCTATCCAGCTCTAATTATTGATAGAAGTTTAAGTTTGCTTTGGATAGAAGTGATGAAATAGATAAAGAAAAAAGCAAGTTATTTAAGCAAGCAAGTAATAAAGTAAATAGAAAGAAAATCTATGTGATTACAACTTTGAGGAAAGACGAAGAAAATCAAAAGTTAATTGTGGTGCACAAAGCAAGTTCCAAGTCAAATGTGAGTAGATATATCTAGTAGATTTACCCCTTTGACTGTTGAAGGAATAGAAGAAAAGGATCTTGAGATTAACATTGTGACAGATCCTGTGAAACTATCTCGATACTGAAGTTCAAGATATTGTAACAAAGATAGATAAATTACTTACAGGTTCTAAATAACAATCTTTTTTTTCTGTAATTACTGATCACATAAATAAAAAACTATTTTGGAGATTTAATGATGGAAACTGTAATGTATGTCTTTCAGTCCCTTTTCCTTAAGTGATATAGGGGTAAGAAACCTTTGTGCAGTGTAAAGACTAAACAGTCAGTGGGGATATGTCAAATAAAACGTAAAATGGTTTGATCTAAGAGTCAAGTTTATAAGGTAGAGATAAACTGTTTATTTCTGACGAGTTGTATCTAAGAAAGTTGGAAAATACATGTAATATGTCAAGAACTAAATAATTTTATTATTAATGACTTTTTAAATTAAATTTACAGATTTATTTAGCTCGGGGAGATTATATCTTGAATTTTTAAAAAGTATGACAGATGTATTTGTGCTGAAGACAACAGAATGAGAGATTACAAGTTTAAGATTTGGAAAAAACAACTTGGGTTTCAGTTAAGAATTTTTTTTTTCAGACAGATTGATTGGGTTTAAATTTTTGTTTTTTCTCAGGGGGTTGGGTGTACAGGAACAGCCTTGCTGTCCATATATTAAGACTTCTATATCAATATTAAGTTGGGAAAAAATGTAAATGAAGCAAGAAATAGGAATTAAATACAAAGAAATAAAGATTTTTAGCAGGAATAAAAAAATGCATCAGAATTACTAAATGTAAAGAAGAAAGCAATAAAAAAACTAAATATAAAACTAAATATAATACCATTATCATTATTAGCACCTACTGTACAACACAATATAAATACATACAAATACATATAAACAATACAAACTGACACCTCAAACAATAAAGTCAACAAATTGCATGAAATGATATACAAGCTAAACCAATGGCCCTAAAAAACATTGATAAAATATTACAAACCAAACTCCAACATAACAAAACACTTTCATGAAGTTAGTAACACATTAAAGATTACAAAAAATATGAATTAAAAAACAAAGTACACCAAACATTACAACAATAGTTAATAAATATCCAGCAATATAACCATAAGAATGAATAAAGTAAATTAGAAACATGAAAATGCTTGAAAATAAAAATTACCAGAAGTAGTTAATAAGTTAGTTTCTATTATACTAAGTCTACAGTAAGTTTTTAGCATTGCAGGCTTTGGCTTTGTCAGCATGCTATGTATCACTAGTATTAAAAAATGAGTGATAACACACGTTGACAAAAATGTGATGAGCATACGAGTTGAGGTTATTAACGGAAAGTAGAAAATAATACAACCTAATATAAAACTTATAATTTTAATAAAGTTCAAGAACCTTTTGATAGTTTTATCATACTTGTTTGCATAAAAAGTGTTTCATCCAAAATCTTGCTTTAATCGTACAAGCTACATCCTTAAATGGACAAACAGGAAGATTATTATAATCATCTAAGTCAAAGGTTGTCTTCATTGGCTTAAAGCTGTGGTTGCTCAGTAGATAGTGTTGGTATCAAAATACTGGTGTTAGCCGAGGGTCTGGGTTCAAGTCCCTATTTCAGATTATCACAACTAGTACTTCAATAAAAACAGTAGGTAAATAATTATATTCAGATATGAAAAAACTATGTCATGATTGGTGAATAAGTTGTTAAAATCTATGTGGAATGAGGACAATGCTTAAAATTCGATGAGGTGGAACTGGATGGTTATCTGATAGCTAATAGCTGGGGCTTTATATTAAAATACTAGCCAGGGTATAACTGCTCAACTACTTAACGTGATGGCACCATTCTGCTCAAGATATTTTTCTAAAAGCAACTTTGATTGAAAGATATAAATAATAACTTACCTAGTAATAGTAGTAGTAGTACCATGGAAAGCTTAGGACCCCAAAGTACAGAAAATAACTGAAAAAATACAAACTAAGTGCTCCAATTTTCTTTTAGCCAGTCTTACAAGTTACAAAACATAAATACAAATTACAGGCACACAGCTATTTTTTCTATAAATACAGACTTGCTTATCAATATTACAAATACTGCTTATTTCCAGACTAAAGTCTCGAATTAATCAGGACCAGGAGTATATTAAATTTAATAGTCTAGAACTCAGTATAACGTCCAATCAAAACGAAACATTAATAATAGTAGTAGTAGTGACAGTGTAGTACTCTAATCTTTAAGTAATTAACTACCATACCATTGGCAGTGTAACTTTAGAATTTAGAAACCTAGTACTACTAGTATTAGTAATATAGCCAAGCATGTAGTAGTAGTGATAATGTAGTACTCTAACCTTTAAGTAATTAACTACCATACCATTGGCAGTGTAACTTTAGAAACCTAGTACTACTAGTATTAGTAATATAGCCAAGCATGTAATAGTACAGTTTAAGTTTCAACTTGACGTTTCGAATTTATGTACTTCACTTGAAGTTCACAAGTATCTAAAAATATTAAGAATACAAAAATGTTATACATTTGCTAATTTATAAATCATTAAACGTTTATCACGAAATCAGCCTGTTATTCAAAATCAAACTTCAATTTCAAAGTGTCATAACATTAACAATTATTCGAGAATGAATCTATTTATTTAAATATTTTACTTTTAGTTTTAGCTAATAAAAGCGAAACTAATTATTTATCTTCTATTATAAATATTACGTTTTGTCAATAAAATAGTTTACCCAGAGAAAAGATATTTATTGAAAAAAATACCTTGTTCTCACCACGTAAACTTCCCCAACATTACAATAAATGAATAATAAGTATTAATAATAATAATAGTAATACTATTACTGGTGTTAGTGTTTAATAATCTTAGGCTAAGCTTACCTGTTCACGGGCGAAAATATTAACAAAATCGCTTATTTAGGGTCTTATAAGTATGTTATTTATATTTGAAATATCCCAATCATACCCTGAGTAAATGAACTAAAGTCTAACTTCCTGTGTGATTTTCGACGAGATCGTCAGATAAAAAGAGAACAATAAAATAAAAAAAGTTACCTACGTATCAGATTTGAAGATAAAGTAATACATTATATGTAAAATAGTTTATACATTGAAAAAATGAATTTTAGAAATAAACAAAGATAATGTATGAAAAATTTAAAACTATTGATTTACGATACTTTGAATAACAAATTACGTCAGAACTTCCTGTGATGTCATCAGTGTTGTGCTTTTGACATGTATTGAGATTCAGCTTTGTTTGGAGTTAGTATAGTAGCTGTAACAGTGAGGGAAGTTAGACTCACCGAGTAGGGTTAGACTTTTAAGAGAGGAGGGATTTAAATCATTATTAACGGGCCTAAATATGGCTCAACAACCCACAAGCAGTGCGTTGAGAGCCCTAGCCCTTGAATTCAAAAGTGTCCAAGAAGAACCTGTTGAAGGATTTAGGGTAAAGCTTATCAATGAAGATAACCTTTTCGAATGGGAAGTCGCAATCTTCGGACCTCCTAATACTCTCTATGAAGGAGGATACTTCAAGGTATAAGACTACTTAATTTTATAGCGTTTGTCTGTGTAGTGTATTACAGTATTAGTGTTGTACTAGTCCTACCAATAATATTCGATGTAAGAAATAACTTTAGATAAACTTTTATTTTGGTTGCCATCATGGTTCAGACCAGCTGACGACGAGATGTGCCCGTACCTAGTCTGTGGTATTGAACGAAAGGCCCCTGCCACAGTGCCAGTCATGGGCTGTGACTTATTCAGTTATTGGAACTTGAAGTTGTACTGCTACCCAGTGCTAGTACTAGTAGACAAAAGGACGATCTGAATTTGCTGAAAATAAAATATTTTTAGTGTTTACATACAACTGATTTGAAATATAGTATAATGCACTAATTAGAAATAATGTAAGAAAAGCTTCTCGAGTCCAAATCCCCAGCTTTAAAAAAAAATTGTTTGTCACAAATTTTAAGTTAAAATAACCCTTACATTATTACATGGGATTTTTAACACTGATTTAACAGTGATTTAGAGATTTACCTTAGTTTATAGTTGTTAAAAGTTTTCAGGTTTTTAAGTACATTAACTTTAAGTGTTTTGAATTTAGTCTTGCTACTAAGTACTGATAGTAATTCTATGATGTCTTAGCTGTTTGTATACCCCTAGATTTTATCTAAGTCTCTAAAACATATCATTATTATATCTAATATTTATTTTATCATTAGTAATTATTACACATTTCTATTCATAAGTAAGCTAATTATATCTTTTAAAGAAGGGAGATAAGGCATTTAACCAGTTAGTTTTTAGGTGATCTGCCTTGCATGATCATTTGATGAGGTTTCACAATTTTGTCAGACAGCCAACATTTCTTTGCAAACAAAAGATCCTGATGAACCTATTAACCTTTTTATGGGTATTACTTCTTATCTGAAGAAGGATAAGGGAGTGGACCTTGTTTACTTTAAATTTTCATAAAGCTTTTCATAAGGTGCTGCATAAAAGATTGGTGAAACAGATTACCTCAGTAGAGGATAAATTAGTTAAATAGATTGAAAGTAAAATGGGTGGGAGGAGAGGAAAATTTAACTAAACTATTGTTTCAAGTGGTGTGCTAAAGGAATTTGGACCATTGATATTCCTTATTAATGACATTATTGAGGGAATAAACAATAAATTGTTGGAAGTTTTCTGATAATACAAAAATCTGTAGGTCTGGTTCATTAAGGAATATGTATTAGTTTTATGGAGAAACTTGGAGATGGTTGGTTAGTAGACAAATGCATGTATAATTATACTAAATATAAAGTTATAAATGTGGGTTATTATAATCTAAGTTACTTCTTCACATATGAATTAGTTGAAAATCCTCATAATTATGTGAATGATTAATACTAATAGGATTTCAAGACTATGGGTTGGTAGATCTCTAAACTTTTAAGAGTATTTCATTGCTACTAGTAGGGCTAACAGAATATTGACTAAGCTTAAAAAGGCCATGGTTTCTTAGTGTAAGGCACTAGTTAGGCCTCGTTTAGACTATTGGGCACAATTTCGGTTCTCTTTTCAAATTATATTGAGTTGGAGAATGGTTAGGGAGGGCTACTACCGTAAGACAATATTGGCAATGGATGCGTTGTCATATGGTGACAGCTTTAGGTCTCTTAGTGTACTCTCTCGAAAGGAGAATGGTCAGAATTGTTCTGCTTGAATTATATATATAAAAAAAAAACTATTAAGGAAATTGGTAATACTGATGCATCAGAATTTTTCATGTTGAATTCTGAAGCCTATAAGACAAAGTCATAAATTTAAGATTT
Source organism: Limulus polyphemus (assembly GCF_000517525.1). Classification (NCBI taxonomy): domain Eukaryota; kingdom Metazoa; phylum Arthropoda; class Merostomata; order Xiphosura; family Limulidae; genus Limulus; species Limulus polyphemus. The sequence continues at coordinate 44,040 of NW_013672565.1, forward strand.
GGAAGGTTCAGACACATTTCCAATTGATAGTTTTATATCTTCAGTAGAGTAATAAATTTGTGAATGGTAGAGGATGTAGCTTTACAGGAATTTAAGAAAATGATTGATGAATATTTGTGGATCAGGGCTGCACATAGGGTTAAGGTCTCTGATTTCCCTGTGCTATATTAGAAAGACAATAGAGTGAGAGGACACAATTGTTGACAATGGAAGAATTAGCTTTGAAAATGTGTAAATAGC
>NW_013672565.1:45241-46598 GCF_000517525.1 Limulus polyphemus
TTTCTTCATTACCCATTCAAACCATCTCCAGCCATTATCAGTCTCAAAGCGGGTTCCTCGTCACCGAATTTATGTCAGATTAATAGTTCAGGCAAACTCCTGTCACTGAGTTAAATTGTAGAGTAGTAACTAGTAACTGAAATGTCATACAACTCGGTATGTTTGACAGCTGACAAGCCTTATTTGGCACTTATATATGAAAGGAATTAAACATGACATGTGTAAAAGATGTAGATGTTCTTAGTGCCACGTGTGTTGATAGTATTACATTTATGTTAAATTCTCTGTTATAAAGAGTGTCATAAATAGAGTTTGGCTTAGTAAATATTTAAGTAGACATTGTGGGAAGAAGTAGTGGATATGTATTGTTAAGCTAGAGGTTAAATGTTATTTATTTACTAAATACATTTTTAGTACTTTTCCTCATGAGTCACTTGATCCACATGATGTAATAAATTTATATTTAAGGTAAACATGCATGCTGTATTATTAAATCTTGTAATGCTTCAGCTGACATAATAGCATAAGTGCACATGACCTACATTCCACAGACCACCATGCACTGTGATGGTGTTAAAATGTGGGTCATGATTAGTGTGTGTGTGTGTGTGCAACTTGCTTATACCTAAAATGTGTTGACTCCAAACTCATCTATGATATAATAAGGATTTTTATCATCATTTGTGTTCCAAGACGCACGGAAATTCTCTTATGTTTACCCTTTTTTTGAGTTTTAATTTGCTGAATATTTTTATATATAGATTATCTGGGGATGGAAGAATAACAGAAATTTACTTTCTTTAAAATGGTATTTTTAAACTGAAATATATGAATAATGGTTTTTGTTGTACTTCACAGTAAGAAGTTTGTCTTCGTGTAAACTTTCAAATCAACCAAAACATACTAGATATTGTATTACTGTTTTATTCAAGTCTGTTTAACCACTTAAAAGTCCTATAACTAACTTTAACTACCTCCTGTAGCCTATAGAACATCTTTCAACAGTCTACATTTTACTGTGTTCCTCAAAATGTATATAGCTCTATCTGAACCTAGTAGTGAGTCACCTGTTCACTAGGTGCTAAACTATGACTAAGATGAAGTGAACCATAGCATACAATACTCAGAAAAACAGTTTTTCTTGGCTTAGTTGATAGGTACCTTTGAATGAATTATGTGTACATGAATCTTTGTGGTATTTTCAAAAAAAGTCTGGATGTACGTGTATGTTTGGAGAATAATTTGTACTCAAATGTTTCTGACTTTGAAATATTTAATGGAAATTACTAAAAACCCTATAACCCGAGTGCATTCGAAAGGTGGACCTTTCTTCTTCAGGGGCAAACATTCCCAGTTT
>NW_013672566.1:0-7596 GCF_000517525.1 Limulus polyphemus
CATGGCTTGTATATATCGTATATATTATTCATGCCTTCGGTGTATAGGACGCAAGCAGATTTTGGCATCAAATTTCGGGGTAAAAAAGTGCGTCTTACACACCGAAAAATATACTCGGCAACTATTTAAGCGGTAACAAAAATCACAAGTTTGTCTTATATAAGAAATTGGGGGTGACACGTGAGCTTTTAATTGTCTTCGGAATGAATACACAAGAGTAATTTACTTGAAAATGTGTAACTCATTCGTGAATAACGCATATAAAAGACAAATATTGTGATTTTGAAGGATCTGTTTTTATGTGAGGCAAAAGCCTTTTAGATAGATGCGTTAATTCCAAAGGTTATGTTTTTATGTGACACCTAAAAGTTATTTAATTTGAGGAATGATTCAAATTGTGGGTAACTTAACAGTTTTTATCTGCCCATGAACCGTAGTTATATTCAACAATTTAATAACTTGCATAACAATTCTTTGAAGAAAATATTCAAATCTTTTATACAGTTATTACAGTTTTCGTGACTTCACCATTTGGATGTATTAGTCTGTTATAAAATGAGACTTGTAGGTGGAGGATTTCAAGATTTAATAAAAAACGATCTGTTTTAATGTGAGGCTTAAGATTGTTGCGGTAATTCCACAGTATGTGTTCTTGTGTTAGGCTTATGATCGATATGACAATCCCAAAGAATTAGTTTACATGTGAGGCTTAAGGTATTTTCTGTAATTCCACTTGATGTGTTTGTATGTTAATCTTATGATAGATACGATAATCCTAAAGGATTTGTTTTCATGTGAGGCTTAAGGTATTTCGGTAATTCCACAGGATGTGTTCTTATGTTATGCTTATGATAGGTACGATACTCATAAAGATTTTGTTTACATGTGAGGCTTAAGAGAGATGCAATAATTGCAAAATTTTTTGTTTTATGTAAGGCTTAAGGGAGGTATGATAATTCGAAAGGGTCTGTTTTGTTTTTGTTGTTTTTATCTGAGGCTTAAGGTAGTTGCAATAATTACAAAGATTTGGTGTTGTGTGAGGAATTTGCGAATTCTCAGCGTTATAAGCGCTCGAGCCTGAGCCACCAGGGGGGTTCTCAAGGTTTGTTGTTGATTTCTTAGTGAAAAGCTACACAATGGATTGTCTGCACTCTGTCCATCGCTTGGAATCGAATCCATGATTTTACCATTGTAAGTCCGTAAACTTAACACTGTCCCACTGGGGGACATGTTTTCAAAAAAACATCCTGAGTATGAAACTAAGACACTCTGAGTAAAAAAAAAATATTAGTTTCAAATACTACATCATCTTGATGACCGTCATGAATTAAAGGATTTTTTTCCTTTAGTTTTCTTCCCATCTGTTAATGTAAATTTCAAAATTATGGTTAATATTTTGAATCTGTATTTTCTTACGGTTATCTAAACAAAATACATTCGTCAATGTTCGATATTAAAACATCTGGACTTGACAATAGGAGTGAAGCACTTTTTTACAAAAAGTAGGCACAAATACCAAAAGTCAGTATCGGCTAGATAATGTGAAAAAGTTTATTACTACTTTGTTTCAGTACGGAATTTACGTACGTGATTAAATTTTAAAAGCCTGTTCGCACCAGTCTCATTTTGTGGTAGACCAAGATAATAAAATAGTGCAAGCTGTTAAAATTATAGAAAATGTCTGTTTTTGTTTTTAAGAATTGTTCTTCAGTTAATTATTATTATTGTTTCATGAAGACTGTTAGATTCCCTCCAATTTGAATGGTTCCTCAAATTAAATAAAACAATGAAGCCATTAATTTTGTATTTTCTCCCACATTAGACTATATCCCTTCGGTGGATGCAGTACATAAAGCCTATTGCGCAGCTTTGGGCTTAAAACAAACCTCTTAAAATCTTAGACGCATTTTCTTAACAAGTTTATATATGTATTGATATACAGTTATTTTTAATGCTCTCGCTTTCGAAATGTTTTTAATTATTTGGTTTCACACAAATTGTATTTAGAAAAAAATCGTGTTTTATTATGCAATTTTTTCTAACAAAAGTACAAATTTTCGTGAACTTAAAATATGCATATAAAATCGCTGTGACAATTCCACCCAATATGAGAAGTGACCATTTCCTCCAGTACATTGAGGACTGTGAAAGAGTCACCAAAGACTTTTCTCTAAGCACTTAACTCGCAATCATAGGGTCGCGGGTTCGAATCCCGTTCACGAACATTCTCGCTCTTTTAGCAATAGTTTACTTCAGTAATAATTTACTTCAGCAGCAGTTTACTTCAGTAATAGTTTACCTCAGCAACAGTTTACTTCAGTAACAGTTTACTTCAGCAGCAGTTTACTTCAGCAACAGTTTACTTCAGTAATAGTTTATTTCAGTAACAGTTTACTTCAGTAATAGTTTAATTCAGCAACAGCTTACTTCAGTAATAGTTTACTTCAGCAACAGTTTACTTCAGTAATAGTTTATTTCAGTAACAATTGACTTCAGTAATAGTTTAATTCAGCAATAGTTTACTTCAGTAATAGTTTACTTCAACAACAGTTTACTTCAGTAATAGTTTCCTCCAGCAACAATTTACTTCAGTAGCAATTTACTTCAGCAACAGTTAACTTCAGTAATAGTTTACTTCAGCATCTACAACGGTCACACGCCTACATTAACAACCCGATAAAACCCAAGATGTCTAAATTTTAAAAACATTCCAATTTTTCGAACTCCTTGCTAACAAAGCCCCCGATAATCTCGAGGGACGTGGGCTTTTAACTTTGTTATATTTAACAGGAAGCAATGTAATGCTATAACCCAGCGATAGTTCTTTTTTTAGCACCAAAATATCTAAATTTCGTTAATGACTAGAATATTGCGCAATTATGTGGAACTCAAGTTTCGTGTTTATATGTTCGTTGTTCTCGAATTTCGAACTGTACTCAAGGACAATCTGTGCTAGCTGTCTCTAATTTTGAAATGAAAAACTAGAGGAAGGAACTTTGTCAACACAACCCACCGCCAACTCTTGGGCTACTCTTTACCAACAAATATGACCGTCACATTATAACGCCTCCTCGGCCATCCGAATAATTAGGACCCACAAAGAAGTAGGGATACACCTTCTACGAAATTAATCCTCTATTCGTAAGCGGCGTATGTGGAAGTAAATACAAATATTAAGAGCACGTATATGTGTACATCTAAAAACTGCTTTCACTTATCTAAAATCATTTGTGAAAAGGTAGTTGTTGCTGATGAAATGTGATCACAAAAATAAAAATGAGAAAGGTGAGTAACAGTTTCCTTCAGTAACAGTTTGCTTCAGGTTTCCAATATTATCTAACAACCATTCAATCAACGCAAACTACACATTATATATAGATACACACACACATGTATATATATATATATATTGTTCCCAAAATAAACAAATGATCTTAAACACGGAGTGAGCAATTGCCCTTCCCTCCCCTAACTAAATAGCGCGTCTATATTATTCCTTAAATACAGAAGAGACAGAAACAAAATGGCGAAACTAGTGTAATTCACGCACCAGTTATACATATATTAACATTTATTTTATGGTTATATTTAAAACAGTCAAATATTTTGCATTAACGTGCTTTGTTTTTGTTGTTTTATCCATTATTTCTAGCCCAGAAGTGCGAGAGTATAGACATTTATTAATAAGCAATTACTTAATGATACATAAAATACGAAGCCAGAAAGGGCGTTTCACAGTTCTTGACAAAAATATTCGGCTAGGCCTAGGACGCTATTTTTGAAACCCACAGACTTTAGTTCCGAGACGTCTTCGTGAATGATACAGTGCCAGGAAGTTAGTCTAGAACACCGATAGAAACGTTTATATTCCCTCTATTTTAACACCAATGAAGACATATATATACACATTAATTTGTTTATCAAAATTGCACAACTGAGTTACGTTAATTATAATAAGTAAGAAAAAAAGCTGAGTCACCTTCTTTTTGGTGGAATTTTAAAACATCTTTGTAGTTAAAAGTTCAAAAACACACACAGAAGAGTGAAACAAAACTAATATATAAGCTAGAACGTGGAAAAGGAAAAGCATATCTCAATAAGGGAGGTTTTGCTAAAAAACGTGATACAGTTAAAGAAAATCAGCTAAAACGTAAAAAAGTCAATAAACTCGGTAGGTGAAACAGTAAATAGAAGAAAAATAACTCGGTAGGGGAAACAGTAAATAGAAGAAAAATAACTCGGTAGGTGAAACAGTAAACAGAAGAAAAATTACTCGGTAGGTGAAACAGTAAATAACTGTTTCGGCTTCAAGACTTCTTTCGTTTTCCCAAGAGTTTTAGATGCTATGTTTTTTATCAATAATATTTTCCCCAAAATAATTGATTTTCAGTTAATAAAAGACATATTTCCAAGATCACCATTTCAAATTTCAGTTGAAGGGAGGAAGTGGCATTTAAAATTTTATTGGTGGTCCAGGGGCTGGGTGGAAACACTTGGTTTTAAATGCTTAAAATGTAAAAATCAGTCTACTTGTGTGAGCATTTGCTTTACTTTTAATTAACCTTAAAATGTGCCCCCCCCCCCCAGCGGCACAGCACTATGTCTGCGGACTTACAACGCTATAATCCGGGTTTCGATACTCGTGGTGGGCAGAGCACAGATAGCCCATTGTGTAGCTTTGTGCTTAATTGTAAACATATAAACAAACACATATACTGAAAATGTGAAATTTGACATACTCCCCTCTCCTCTGAAAAAAATAATTTAAATAATTAAGCTTCTGGTTTTCACCAGGCTTTACCAATCAAAGTTGTATATTCAAAAATAAAAAGCTATGTGCTTACTGTGTAAATATGCGTAAATGCACACATATGCGTAGCACCAGGATGCTGATTATGTGCGTTATGTTCCCAGCAGAGCACAATACGTATCTATCTGTAAAAATAACGTTTACAATTCTTTAAATATAAAGAACATTGGATATACATATTACTTAGTATTAGTACAATATTTACAGTAACATTTTAAACTGTATTTTGTTAATATAATCGGTAAAATACTTGTTTATGTAACATGTGACTGTACCTCACAAATAGTTATTCATTATTAATATTCAGTGGACTAGTTCGTAATTTATTTGTGTATTTTTGTGAAGAGGAGGAAGAGTCGGTGAATGATGTAGAAGCCTAATATATTGATTGATTCGCTAATCGCCATCCGTTGGCTCAGCGGTAAGTCTGCTACATTATAACGCTGAAAATAGGGTTTCGATACCCGCGGTGGGAAGAACTTAGATAATCTTTTATGTAGCTTTGCGCTTATTGTTTGTTTGGAATTAAGCACAAAGCTTCACAATGGGCTATCTGTGCTCTGCCCACCACGGGTATCGAAACCCGGTTTCTAGCGTTGTAAGTCCGCAGACATACCGTTGTGTCACTGAGGAGATAGCTTTGCTCTTAACAACAGTTAAATTGATTAATTTGCTATTCCATTTGTCGAAAGTTTTAAGGACAATCTCATTGATTTTGTCGGGAGTTGTGACAAGAATATTTTTGTTTAGAGAAAGATCTTTTAAGGCTGAGGCTGTTAATAAATGGGTACAATAATGTTATAATAGATAGGCCTAACTAATAAAAGATCTTTTAAGGCTGAGGTTAATAAATGGGTACAATAATGTTATAATAGATAGGCCTAACTAATAAAAGATCTTTTAAGGCTGAGGTTAATAAATGGGTACAATAATGTTATGATAGATAGGCCTAACTAATAAAAGAAGAACAGAACTAACTTTGTGCTTTAGGTGAACCCACCTTTTATACTGTTTGCATTTTAAAGTTTCTGCTAAAAAAATTTAATCCACAAGTCAACTAAGTTAGAATAATGCATTTTGTAAGTTTTTGTAAGTTTTTAATTTTTTGGTATTGAGGGTGTTATCTGTCAAGGGTTTTTTCTTCCATTCCAAATTCTAGAAACTTGACAACGCTTCGTTCTATATTTAAGCTCCTGACAGCTCTGGTGTCAAGACCCGAGTATTTTCTTGAGTTCTGCATGCAGTGATTTAGACGTCCGCGTTGCCCTACAGATATTTCGATAGAAAGGATTATTGGCGTAGAGCCAGGAGGAAACTTCTTGTGCCAAATCAAAAACTAAAAATTAAAAAAAAAAACGAAAGTAAAATAAAAAAATTCCCAGAAACTCAAGGTCTCTTGAAGTACTGCGACAAACGTGATCTTGAACTGTTTGTGACCATTATTAATCCCTGAACTTATTTTTTCTAAAGACCTTTCCCTATATATGGTTGAGTAGTGGTTCAAGTTCGCGGAATTTTGGTAGGTGGGTCAATTTTTTTTTTTTTTGCCTTAGTTGCACGACTTCTACAAGTAATGTTATAATAATACAGTCGGGTGCTGGCCAGTTAATATACACGAGGGTGATAAGGTAGAAAAACAAAATTCAATGAAAAAGGAATGTAATAATATATAAATACATTTAATCAAGCAGTAAAAATATAACAATTATGTAGTTATAATTACACTTTGTAAAGTACTCCGGCAACATATATGTATGAAATTAATTATGACGAGTTCTCATCACTTTTTTTTTTTGAGAGCATGAAAATACATGATGTTTAAATGTTTAAGTATTGTGCTGAATGTTTTCAAATAAGGAATAACACCTAAGAATCCATTCCGTTGCTCGAGGGTCGTTTAGTCCGAGTATTTTACGAAAGGTGAGCTCGAAGGTCGTTTAGTCCGAGAGTTTTACGAAAGGTGAGCTTGAAGGTCGTTTAGTCCAAGAGTTTTACGAAAGGTGAGCTCGAAGGTCGTTTAGTCCGAGAGTTTTACGAAAGGTGAGCTCGAAGGTCGTTTAGGCAAGAGTTTTACGAAAGGTGAGCTCGAAGGTCGTTTAGTCCGAGAGTTTTACGAAAGGTGAGCTCGAAGGGCGTTTAGTCCGAGAGTTTTACGAAAGGTGAGCTTCCACCGAACTTTTGTTTCCAGTGGTTATTTGACGTCTGGTATTTTTTCAAGTCAGTTTAAATAAGCAATATGTTGCACCTGTTCTTTCTTGAAACTTGGTAATGTGTAGTGTAGTATGTGTGGTTTTAGTTTTACTACTGATTGTTTGAAACAAGATTCTAGAAATATAATATAGTAGAATGCTTATGCAGTAATGGCCAGGTGTGTTCTATTAGTAGTAGTACAGTGTTCATGGACTGTGCATCTGAGATTTCACGGTTCTATTCCCGTTGCCGCAAAAACGCACTATGCACTTTGGGGCCGTGTGTTAACTATAAAAATGACTTTCAAATGTAACTATTTGATCATACATACATATGTTGTTGCCTTCCTTCTAGTTTATAATGTTGCGACAGCGGAAGTCACGCATTAATTTTCCTGGCAACTCTAGTTTGTTCCAGGTGCCCTCTTTTTTTAGTATATAAGCCCGGCAAATAAAGCCAGCGAAAAAGATAGAATTGCATAGACAGATAGATATAGAGATAGATAATTGAGTCAAGCGAAGAGTAGGCACAGTAAGTAAAGTGTGTGAATCGCTGTGAATTATAGCGTGTGTTTATAAAAGTAGTTAAGTTAAAGT
>NW_013672566.1:7790-8449 GCF_000517525.1 Limulus polyphemus
ATTAAGAAAGGACTTGTATCGCTAGAAGTTCCCCGGAAAGAATTTATACCCGGAAATTAACAAACAGAGACGTAACAATAACTATCAGTCCAAAATTATAAATTACTAAGAGCAAACAAACAAACAAGAATACTTACTTTGTAGTATAATTAGGGTAATTATTTCTGAACAGAAATATGTACAAATTGAGTATTAGTTTCTTTTCATCATTATTCTGTTTATACTCATAAATTATAGTGTTTGCGACATAAACACACTAAATTACAAAAACGTGAAAATTACATGAAGATTGTATGAAATAAACATAGTTTGCTTAAAGTTTAAAAAAATTTATTAAATCAGAAATTTAATTTCTTTCGTTTCTTTTTTAACTGATTATTGTTTGTTTTAGTGCAAAGCTACGCAATAAGCTATATGTGCTTGTTCACCGCAGGAAATCGAACTCCGAATTTTAGCGTTGTAAACCCGTAAAGCAGACCAACAAGGGAACCTAATAGATTAAACTAATGTATTATTAATTCTGACATTATTGCAAATGATTTAAATGTTTAAAGGCATAGGCATAACTCTGACAGTCTGGTATTATGCATTCCTTAAGTTATTGGTACGTCTCCGTTCGTTAGTTAATTTTCCGTAACTTCGTTCCGACGAAACTTTAG
>NW_013672566.1:8470-13584 GCF_000517525.1 Limulus polyphemus
CTATAATTCTCAACCAACGTCTCACGTGCTCAACTTCAACAATACTCAGTTCAATTACACACTCTCTGACTGCAGTTCAATTACTCATTCTCCCGTCACGTTGTGACCATCTTATATATACAAGATTAACACATATCTAGTAAACGCTAGGGCATTCATGAAGGAACACGATATTTCTAGAAAGAGGAGGCGTGATACTAATCACGTGACCTCGCTGACGCAACACTATTATACTAGCTATTTTTCTCTCTAAAGTTAAATAGTGAAATCTTATTCTTATAATTGGAAACATTCTGCTAACAGTATTAAGGAATTGTATGACAACAGTAACAGCTATTATAATATCAGTGCTTTCAAACATAAATATTTAGTACATGTACAGTAAGGTACCTTATGCTCAGAGTTCACCAATTACATCAGAATACTTCCACGCTTAAGAGAGCAGTTGAATAAAAAGTAATAATTTATTATTCTGATTTTATTTCTTAGCGGGTCTACTACCTCTCCCTGGAGTACTACATGGGACGATCACTATGCAATACAATGCTTAACTTGGGTATTCAAGGAGCTTGTGATGAGGCCTTGTATCAGGTAAGTATATACATTACTTGATGTAAAGCTAGTAAATAGGCCAAGTATTCCAGCTGAATCCTTTCGAACCTGAGTAATAGTACTGGGTTTGTAACATACTTATCAGTCTTCCATTTACTAAAAATGTATTTAAATGTTTACAGTACTTGTTTCCTTGTGTTGTTTTTTTTGTATTTAATTTCATATAATTTGTGATACAAATCTGAGTTGTCCTTATCTTATGACTAAGTGTCATATAATATTTTTAAATGTTTGAATCCTTTTTTATAAAAACTTCTCTTCAGGGTTACTGTGATGTACAAGAGTTGTTTTAGCCACCAATTATTTGTATAACAAAATTACAATGTTTAATAGGTTTGTTTACTTCTGCCTTGGCTTAAGTACTATCATTACATAGAATATTCATTGAAAATCTATTAGAAAAAAATAAAAATTCATAGAATTTATCAGAGAATTTGGTTTTGGAGTTAATTTTAATATAAATTACTTTATAGAGAGTAAATGTGTTATTTAATTCCCCAGTTAGGTTTGGACATCGAAGAACTGGAAGATATTGAAGAGGATGCTGGGCTAGGAAACGGAGGTCTTGGTCGCTTGGCTGCATGCTTTCTTGATTCTATGGCCACTCTTGGCTTAGCTGCCTATGGATATGGGATCAGATATGAATATGGTATTTTTGCACAGAGGCTTAAAAATGGGGAACAGGTTTGTGAAAAAAACTTTTAATATTCTATTTTTTTAGGACTTATTTAGAGCAGCTTCCTACTCTTTTTATTCATAAGTTGTTAAAACAAAGAAAGAAATTGATTATTTAAATGTTCCTGAACATAATGAATAGGAAGAAACAAAATATTTCAAGAATTTTATTTTTCCTGTATTTTGGAGCTTTCAAACCTTTTAAGTAATAATATTAAGCACTGCATAGAAAATGTTCTTTGTTTACATTATTGACTATGTTTGTGTGTAGAAAATAACGACGAGTGGTGTCATATGAGTTTAAATACGAACATTTTTTCAGGTGGAAGACCCAGATGATTGGCTAAGGTATGGTAACCCATGGGAAAAGGCAAGACCTGAGTTTATGTTGCCTGTTAATTTCTATGGACGGGTTGAAAACACAGAAAAAGGTGCCAAATGGGTGGATACCCAGGTAAGGTAAAATGTTCTATTATGAAATAATGATTTTTGTTATCACAGAATTCTCATAACAAAAGATTCTGTATGAAAATCTGTTTATAGTTGAAGTAAACATCAAAAGTTACACGAATAAAAATGTTAGGTGTTCACTTAGGAGAGTTAGGGAGGCTTTGAGCATTTTGGTTTTAATTACATCATCGTTCCAGTCTCTTCTTTTTATTGCAATATTAGTTTCTACCATGTAGAAAAACTTAGCTTTTTTGTATAATATAAGATTTTTCTTTTTTTTTTTTGATGAAAACATTTAATTCTGGTCAAAAGAAGAATGTCAGTGACCAAGAGACCTAATCTATTCACAAATATAGTACCCGCTAGTCTTATGAATAATAATTGTGATGGAGCAGTCACATTCTATTCAAACATCTAAAGTATTTGAGGTTATTAATGGTGAATTAAAAACTAAATCAGAAAGTTCAAAAGGTTAAATTTGTTTTAAAAGGGACGGGCTGGTAAAGCTTATTTTTCAAATGTCTTGCTTTCCTCTTACAAAGTATAAACTGTTTCTTCTGCCTATAATTTGTGTTACATTTCTTTTAAGGTTCATATTTTTTATCAGTTTTATAACAATTTCTATGTTTTCTTAATGCCAGTCATTAGCTTTATATTAAAACTAGATAATGAATATAAACCATAAAGCAACTTAGCTTGTTTCTTTAGCCTTTTTGATGTGGTTAAAATTGATAATTAGATTTATTAATCATTACTGTTTGATGTCGAAAATCCATTAATAGAATATGCATGAGATTGGCCCAATGGACCGACCTGATTGGAGAACGAATGTTGACTATAATTTCATGTATTTACACAAAATGTGGCAAACTTTTAGTCAAATATACAAATATGTTGTACAGAAAAACTCAGATTTGTTACAATTGTATTTGTACTTAAGATATGTCTGTGAGTCGAATATGTCGATTTGTTGACTTAGACTCTGACAAGCTCAAGTTAATGATAATTATCATGCAAAAAATAAAAATAATTTTGTTCATTTAATGGTTTGAATATTGTATTTGCATACTCTCTAGAACCTCTATCTACAGTTTTTTAGTATTTTTTTATATTGTATTTGCTGCCTACTCTCTTCTACCTTGAACTGTTGCTAAATCAGCAATGTTGGGTCAAACAAATAGTTGATAACTCTGACATCGAATACATAACATTGTGTTGAATAGAATTCTGTAAAAAAGTCATGGCATGCACATAAGGTTAAAGGTAGGATAAATTATTTAAATTTGTTTGTTTGTTTTAGAGCAAAGCTGCATTGGGCTATCTGCTGTGTCCACCGGGGGAATCAAACCCCGGATTTTAACATTGTAAGTCCAGAGACTTACCACTCTCCCACCAGGGGACTTCAATTTTAATAAAAGCATTTATAGTACTAATTTAAGATTTACACTTTGAGATTATGTTAATTTCAAACAATTAGATATAAACATGACATCTTACTTATGTTACTTATTCTTTAAGTGACTCAATAACTTTTATCGTACAATTTGTCAAAATAAAAATATATTTTTCCTTTTACTATTTTTTTTAAGTTTTAAAAGATTGATTATTCAAATCCCGATCTAGGTTTTTTTTTTGAAATTTAAATAAATATTCCAGTTCATATTTGTTTTGAATAAATTTCAAGTTCATGAATTTTTGTACAAACTTTATTTTATGTTGTGTGAATGAATGAGTCAGTAGTTCACTGAAGCAGTATTTTAATATTAACATACATTTGTCTATTCACTAAAATAATTAATTTTATATGTGTTTATTAATATTTTGTTAGTGCTAGGCACACGACATTTACTTGAAAGTAAACATTGATATAAGAATGTGATTTAGTTTATGTACCTGGTTTTCTAATTAGAAACCTAATATCTTAACAACTGTTGAATTAACTTTCTGTTTTAGATCGTTTTTGCTATGCCTTATGACAGCCCAATTCCTGGGTTCCGTAATAATGTTGTTAACACCATGCGTCTGTGGTCAGCTAAGTCTCCAGTCAGTTTTAATCTGAAGTTTTGTAAGTATCTCCATGCTTAATTTACTAAACATTGAAATATATATTTATTCTGATAAAGTCCATTAAAGGCATTTCAGAATATGCTGTGTGTTTTATAAGGAAGTAATATATATACCATAAAGTCTTATAGTAATGAGATGTATACAACTATATTCACAAATGTTTAAAATATTAAAAATAAGAATAAAATAAAAATATGTACATTTTAAAGTCTTATAAATATGAAAATTTCAAAAGACACAGTTTGTGTTTTATATTATATATAAAATACTTCAAGGAAGCTTTGAGAAAATCTGTATATTACTATGATAAATACTGAAATCATATAGTTCTGCGTGTTTGCAAAAGAGTTATTTTAAGATTACATATGAAAATAAAAATTTACATGAGTTTTACAATAAAATAAAGTCTCAAGCATAAAATGTCAAATATATATAACTGGGTTGGTTTTTAAACTAGAGCCAAAACTTGAGCGCTTTTGATTAGTTCAATATTCTACTTCAGGAGAATAACTGGGTTTTGATACCTGTAGTGGGCACAGCACAATATAGTTCATTGCGTATCTTTGTGCTTAATAACACAAACAATAGTTAAAGGGCAGTGCAGTGTAATAATATAAAAATAATAACATCAGCACCTAAGTTTGCTAGCTTTGAAATATTTTGTTTAGGAAGTACAAACTTGGAATATTCAGATTTTTAAAAATGTTTATGTATAAGTGGTTACTGTCATAAGGACAAGGAAAAGTTTTTATAATAACGAAAGGTTGGTCTATATGGTCTAATGATCTATATTAAAATCATGTAATTACTTTTCATGGTGATAGTTTAGTTTAGTACCTGCAATGCAACAGTAGTCTAAATAATAATAAAAAAAAAGCATCCAAAACATGAAAAGTTGCTGATTTGATTAAAATATATCTTAAACAGAACTGACAATATATACACTGAGTGGTCACAAGTAAATAGACACCTAATTTTTCGTCATTTAAATGATTTATGCTAACTAATTTGTGTTCACACAGCACTATCTAAATGAAAATGGTCTGCACACTAATTATCTTGTGCTACAACATGCCCAGAACTCAAGATTCTCTCGAATTGTCAGATTTTGTTAGAGGAAGGATAGTTGGTCAAACAGATGGTGGAATAAGTCAGCGGCAAATTTCGCAGAATTTGGGAATCCTGCTTTCGACAGTCAACAGAATCATCGTGCAGTTCAGGAAACATGGCAAGGAAACAACTGAGCAGCGTCCGGGTCGTCCTGGTCCGTTGGAGAGGACAAAAAGGGCTGTCAAGAGGAGCATCGAAAT
>NW_013672566.1:13855-18185 GCF_000517525.1 Limulus polyphemus
CGTGGTTAGGGGAGTGCATTGGCAATATAAATTTTGCGAAATACATCAAAATATTGGAGGAAGGACTCTTGTCACTTTATTCCTCGGGTTTCGTGGACAAGAACACAACATTGTTCCAGGAAGATGGAGCACCATGTCACACTGCTAGAAACACCCAAAAGTGGCAGGAAGACAATGGTTTCCAGAAGTTGCCCTGGCCGAGCCAATCTCCTGACATGAACCCCATCGAAAACCTCTGGGCCATACTCGACCGGCAAGTCAAGAAACAACCAAATAAACCAACTTCGAAGAGCGATCTACTCCAAGTTTTGAAGCAATAGTGGGGGAACATCCCACAATCTAAAATTGACGAGATGATTCTCACAATTCCCCAAAGGATCAACGAACTCCACGAAGCAAAAGGAAGATCTACTAGATATTAATTAAATTATAAATATATCAATTCATGTGAGTATGACTGAAAAATGTCATTTTTTTCTGAAAAGGTGGTGTCTATTTACTTGTGACCACGCTGTGTATGTTGTTGTTTTCTCATAAAAAAGTGCAAAATTAAAAAGTTGTTTGTGAGTCAACATATTTTACTCAAATTATATAATTGTTTTATGTTTATTAATTTGTTTAAAAAGAATCAGTTTAGTAAAATATTTTATTTATGTTATTATGGTGTTTCTTTTTAATAATTTTGTTTTTTGTCATATCGTAATATATATATCCTTCCAAAAAAGAAATGTAATTAAATTAGCTGAATTGATAAACCAAACTCTTAGAACTAGTAATTTAGAGGTTTAAACTGGAGTTAACATAATTTCTGTTTTTTAATTTTATAGTCAATGATGGTGACTATATTCAAGCTGTGTGTGATAGAAATCTAGCAGAAAACATTTCCAGGGTGTTATACCCTAATGATAATGTAAGTTATATATTTACTTTATCAGTTCCAGTGTGCTACTTTACCAGGAAAACAATAAACCTTTAACGAAGCATTATCTATAATCAGATTAAACTAGTTTTAAGAATTAAAAAGTGTAGTAAATTCACATCCAACCATGCTTATCACAGACTAGTAAAAAATGCATTTGTGTATACTTACAGTCCTTGAACAAGTAAACATTATATAGTTGTAATGGTTTTTTTTACTTAAAAAGATATAAGAAATTTCAGTTGGGGTTGAGTAAAACTGTCAGTCAATGTGTTTATATTTTTATTACAAAATATAATTTTGGGACAGTTTGAATGGTTAATGAAAGAAATTTTATTATAAATGTGCAACATTTTGATAAGTTCGTCATTATCATTGTTTCCTCGTCATCAATTTTTATTACAAGTACTCAGTATCAGTGCTTTATGGTACCAGATTTTAAGCATTGGTGTTAATTTTACCACTTAACTTACTATTGAAAAGTTTTTTTTTATTATTTGCTTTTGTGAAGTTGATCTGTAATTAACTACATCTTGCTAAGCATGAAAGAGAATGTAGGAAGCCAATCTCTCATTCAATTATTGTTGATACTCTGTGAGAAACAACTTGAGACTAGGATAGATATTAAAGACTTGTTTCACTTTATATGTTCGTTTTATTCCTCAGTTCTTTGAAGGAAAGGAGTTACGTCTAAAGCAAGAGTACTTCATGGTTGCTGCGACACTTCAAGATATTGTTCGCCGTTTCAAGTCTTCAAAGTTTGGAAGCAGAGACCCTGTTCGCACCTCCTTTGATAGATTCCCTGAAAAGGTATAGACTAATTTTTGTTTTTCATTTATATTTAAAAAGGTACAAATCAATTTTCTTTTGTGTTTGCAACACATTTCAAATACTTGTTTTGATTTAAGAATTTTATACCTTGTTTCTTTAAAATTCAATTATACAGTATTACATTTAGGTTTAACATAAATCCAGTCAAATACCATGATATAAGAGGGCCTTTGAATCAGAAACTTAACTTGCTAGAAAGCCTAAAGAAACCTTCTAAAGTTTTGAATGTTAAAAGTTTATCAAATAACTGAAGAAGAAATTATTTTATTTATTGGGTCTTTGACATAGTCGCAAGACATTTAATTGAGAAGGGGTTAAGAAGAGAATGCTATTGTACAGAGAAAACCTTTTATTTTTAATACTTATAACAATATTGTCATGTTCATTCATACTTATCTGATAACTGTGCATCTTGACAATAACCCTGAAGCCTAGTTTTCCATTGCAAAAAGCTCCATAATAGTAATTCTTGTTTTTGCTGGCCTAAAGCACACCACTCTTCACTACATACTTTCCATCAATAATCATCCTAGTGTACAAGAG
This sequence comes from Limulus polyphemus, assembly GCF_000517525.1. Classification (NCBI taxonomy): domain Eukaryota; kingdom Metazoa; phylum Arthropoda; class Merostomata; order Xiphosura; family Limulidae; genus Limulus; species Limulus polyphemus. The sequence continues at coordinate 16,149 of NW_013672566.1, forward strand.
TAATGGTACCCAGCACCCATTGACTATTATGTCTTTTTATGTAATAACATGAATATCCAATTTGTTTTCCAGTAGCTTGACAAATATGGAAGCAACTTGTATCCACACAACTTATGTCATTATTTCAAATAGAGAACCTTTTTGATTACATTACCTTCTATTGACTGGGACACATAGACAGGTTTTACCATTGACCTTTGCATTCATAAATTTTTATCTGTTACAAAATGCCATAGTTTATTTACAGTAGCTAGGGTATGACTTGCTGTGTTTTTCTTTCCTTTATTTTCCAATGCCATTAAGTACAGGGGTATTCTTGTCTTGGAAATTCTTAATCTCTCACCTGACCTCATCTGTATGATCCGAGTGTAAGAATGTTTTGCCTTGGATAGAGCTATTATATGTTCATCTAAAGGCGATCAATTTTTGGTGACATTCAGTAATTATGAAATGCCAAACAATATCAAAATTTAGTTTTGATACATTTCGTTCCTTCACGACTATTATATCAGCTGACTTGTTGATTTACATAACTTACTCAACAATCTCTATTCAGTTCCACTGATAACGTTTGTATTTAATTACAGGTGGCTATTCAGTTGAATGATACACATCCTGCCTTAGCCATCCCTGAACTAATGAGGATTCTAATAGATGTGGAAGGCCTGACCTGGGATAAGGTAATATTATAAAATATTTCCCTTGTAATTTTCAGAATTAAAAATATTTTTTTTTCAATGGAAGAAACAAAGTTTGTTTAGTTATTTTGGTTTAGTAATTTTTGATTTAATAAGGTTTCCATATGATCAAATCTAGTACACTTTGTGTTGTAGCTGTATCATAAATAACGTGTAGCCTACGTCACATTAATGAGGATAACCTGATTCTATTTTATCTGTCCACAAATTTCCAAATGCTGCACGTAACCTTTAATAACAAGGCAAAACTAATGTTATAAAATGTAACTATCCCAACCCCCTGTTTGTGTTCAGTGTTATTCAAACGAGGCATCTGATGATAAACTATATGTTCTGAAATGCAGATGACAGTAGACGTTGCCGTACGTATTGAAAATGTACTGTAGGCATGAGTTGCAGCTTCATTTATGTACAGTATTAAACTAGTTACCTAGTAACCTTTAATAACAAGGCAAAACTAATGTTATAAAATGTAACTATCCGAACCCCCTGTTTGTGTTCAGTGTTATTCAAACGAGGCATCTGATGATAAACTATATATGTTCTGAAATGCAGATGACAGTAGACGTTGCCGTATGTATTGAAAATGTACTGTAGGCATGAGTTGCAGCTTCATTTATGTACAGTATTAAACTAGTTACTTTGACATTGTTTATTGGAAAGTTAATAAGGATGTAGAATGGGATAAACTGTTTCTTATGAGAGAGTGGCCCTTTAAGGAAATTAAGCACCTGGCAGCAGGAGACTTACACCTCTGATTCTGTGCTTGAAACTGTTGTTTTGTTTGTATTTATCATTGCTGCTGCTATAGCAGCCACCTGTTACCTACAACTGCAACAGAACAGGTGGACATAATATTAATTTAAATTACATAACAACTATTTGTATTATGACTACCAGGGCTCTTGTTATTTAACACCGGGAAAATGCTAATATGTTGAGGAGCTAGCAGGAAGAACTAATGGGATAGGTGACATAACACCTGTTGTGCATGTATCATGCTAAAATAATATTGTTACGTCTCCGTTTGTTAATTAATTTTTCCGTAAATTCTTTCCAACTAAACTTTAGCGACACAAGTCCTTTCTTAAATAAAACTGGTTTATTCTTTCTGAATATAACTTTACGATACACTTAATTTCAACATTCGCGCTAAAACAAATGCTATAACAACGAACGTTAACTTCAACAATACTCTCTGACTGCAGATCAATTACTCACTACCTACACATTGTCCCATCACGTTGTGACCATCTTATATATATACCAGACTACCCCCAATCTAGTAATCTCAGCTAGTAATCTAGCAAAGATAAAACACAAATAATATAATTTGGTT
>NW_013672566.1:19088-36531 GCF_000517525.1 Limulus polyphemus
GTGGCGTGATACTAGTCACGTGACCTCGCTGACGCAACACTATTGTAAGATAATGTTTTGATGAAAGGGTTATCTGATGATCTGTTTCATAGGAAAACTAATATCCAATCAGATATTTTCTCCATTTCAAGCCTATACTATATATAATGGTCTCACACAATCTTGTCTAATTTTTTACTTTAAAATGAGTCAGAGAGTTTTAAAGGGCTTCAATTTTTTTGTGAAACATGGCTAAATTTGAAAGAAAATATGTCTATGTTTCTCTCATGTCAAGAGCCTTTGGACAACTGGAAGCATGCTAACCACATAAGCTGTTCAGAAGTGATGACAGCATAATGAGGAACTTCTGAGAAATCCAGCTTCTTTTACCAACTGAGGAAACTTTGCCAAAGAAGTGAAATGTCTTGGTATAGAATATATTTTCAGTTGCCCAAGAAAAGCTGAAGTTGGGTTTCCTCATTGAATATATTCCAGAATTTGGAACTTCTTTCAAACCAGTGGTAGAGTTTCATGGATGTCCGGACAAGGCAGATTGTCATTCACAATGCAAGCTGATGGATACTGTTTGTCAATTATAGCTCACTAAGATGTTTGCAGATGCAATTGGATTTCATGTCAGCATACAGATAGTTAGAAACAGATTTCTCAAAGTTGACCTATATGAAAGATGTACAATGAGGTGCAGGTGGTGAGTATACTTTACTTTGCAGTCAGATAACAAATTCATATAAAGAGAACCTGGAACTAGATTCAACCCCATTTTCATTTGGTAATGTGATTCACGTGGCAATGATGGAGGCATAGTGTAGTCAGCAATAAGTATTGGTGGATGTACTGACCTCTACATCTTGCAGAATATTAACATTATAGAGATCACATTTTAAGACCACTTGTGCCGTCACATGTTGGTACATACTTAATTCTACAGGGATCACATTCTAAAACCATTTGTGCTGCCACATGTTGTTACAGTTGGCACTGACTTAATCCTTATCACTGATACAGCCCATTTCCATCCCATCAAACTTGCATGGGATATTTTTGGGAGATTTGTCACATCCTGCCAGATGAGTCCAGTTAGCTTGGAAATGGCTCTTTCAGGGAATGGAGCCTACAAGGATACTTGGACCTTATTAGCCATACTCTGTATAGAAGTGAAGTACCATCAACTGTAAAAATGAAAAGCCATCTCTACTAGATGTTCATATTAAGAAGATGACCAACCATTTGCAGTTTGAAGCTCCTGACAGATGCTTGACTTCCATAACAAAGAACTGAAAAAGATGATTGACATTATTTTATAACAGTAGTTTAGTCATTGTTAAATGGAACAATTAATGTTAATATGGCTGAAGCTACTTACTGATTCCATTGTGTAGATCTTCCTGAATAATAGATGAATCATTGACTTGACATTAGGCCTGATTACAGCATGAATAAGTAATTTTGTAAATAACAAGAAAGTGTCATTTTGTTTTTAAAAATGGAGTAAATGAAGTTAAGGCTTAAACATCACATGAAAACACTCATTCGAAAATAAAACACCACCCGAAAACACACTAGAAGGTAAACAGATCATAAAATCTTCCTTATTTTCTTCTTTGTAATAATATGTGATCTGGTAAAAGGCAACACCACAATTACAGATAACTTTGGCAACTAAGAAGCTAATTTTAATGCCACCTGCAAACTTTGCCCTCACCATCATGAACCTTTCAATTTTTCTAAAATGCAGAATACTTTATTCACTATAACTGTAACCTGATGATGACCTGTGCGATGAATAAAACCCATTGTGATCATTAAAATCAGAATTTCCCTTCTGTAAAAGTTGTTGTTATTGTATTTTTGGACTAATTAATTAGTAGGTTCCCCACCAAACATTAATTATTGATTTAGCTAACCCTAACTTTGCCTCATATGACTAAGAACCCAATCCATTACTCGTATCATCAATTTAAGGATCTGTTTTAATGATTATGATCTTCAACAATATGTATAATCTGCTTATTTAGGCTTGGGAGGTTAGCTGTAAAACATGTGCCTACACTAATCATACAGTGTTACCTGAAGCTTTGGAGCGCTGGCCTGTCCACCTGCTGGAGAGAATTTTACCTCGTCACCTGCAGATCGTTTATGAAGTCAATGCTAGACATTTGGATGTGAGTTTAATAATCATAAGTTTTAATTTTTTTCTTAGTTAAGAACATAATATTTATTATTGCTTTTAGTGTTTTGTATTATGTGCATCTGTACCATGATTTGATTTTAAAGGTATGTTACCTAATAACTTTAGAGGTTTTAGAACTAATGTCATTTTAAAATAAGGATATAATAAAATTATATTATTTTCTGCTTTGTTGGTATTTAGTTGACTAACTGTTCAGTTAACTTTTTTTATCTTGAGTGTAAAATACAAGTATGAATAGTTTAGTGACTTTGTTTGCCTGATATCATCAATCTTTGTGTATTTTTCTGTTTATCCCTACAAAACATATATATACATTGATTCTTCTGTTTACCTTTGAGATGGTCCACATCCTATAGCATGTGTTTTTCAATGTTTGTTGTCTGGCTGTTTATGGGAAATCTGTCTGACAGCTGTATATTTTTTAATGATCTTTGCAGGGTCTTAATTCATCAACAATGTTTTTTTTATGTTACTATTTGTAGGATGTTTATCTGTTGTTTTTTAATTTTGTAGGATGTTTATCTGTTGTTTTTAATTTGTAGGATGTTTATCTGTTGTTTTTCAATTTAATTTTGTAGGATGTTTATCTGTTGTTTCTCCATTCATCTTTGTAGGATGTTTATCTGTTGTTTCTCCATTCACATTTGTAGGATGTTCATCTGTTGTTTTTCAATTTAATTTTGTAGGATGGTTATCTGTTGTTTCTCCATTCATCTTTGTAGGATGTTCATCTGTTGTTTTTCAATTTAATTTTGTAGGATGGTTATCTGTTGTTTCTCCATTCACCTGTGTAGGATGTTCATCTGTTGTTTCTCCATTCATCTTTATAAGATGTTTATCTAGTTGTACTTTGTAGGAATTTCACATCTTAACCATGTAATTCTCTGTTGAATTTTCAGGATGTCCATGCACTGTGTTTTTTCTTCTTTGCAGAAAGTATGTTTTTGACCTTTGTAAACATTCCATTTTCTTGACATATGTTTTTTGTAATCCATTTTCTAAAGATGTTTTTGTATCTTGCAGGAAGTAAGAAAAAAGTTTCCTGGTGACATTGATCGGTTACGTCGCATGTCACTGGTGGAAGAAGAGGGGGAGAAGAGGATTAACATGGCTCATCTGGCAATTGTTGGTTCTCATGCAGTGAATGGTGTAGCTCGGATCCATTCTGAAATCTTGAAGGCAGACATGTAAATTACGTTTAATGCAATGCAAAATGTAAAAGGAAATACAAAATATAAACTCATAATATGAGGAAAAAAATTGCATTTTCATTGTTTTTGGTGGTATAACTTATAAATTATAAATTAATTAAGGTCTTTAACTGAGCCCAATTCATTCAGCTGATAGATAAAAATAATAATGCAGTGTAAAAGTTATTTCACAGAAGACATATGTGCTTTGTTTGTTATGTTGCTTTTAACTACATAACCGAGCAATAAAAAACAGGGTTTGTCAGGTTGTTAACATCTTAAAAAGTCATGGAATTTTTAAATAAATTTTCAGGACTGGAAGATCTGGAAAGTTACTGGTTTTTATTAGGAGGTTCTACAAAATTTCTTGAAAGTATAATACCATCTCTCCCACATCCCAGTTGTCATTATCTCTAGAAAATAATACAAAATTCTACAAAATTTCTTGAAAGTATAATACCATCTCTCCCACATCCCAGTTGTCATTATCTCTAGAAAATGTGACTCGTAAAATAGGAAATACACTGACTTGGCAATACTGATCAGTAACAGGTTTTGAACCATGTAGACGTTGGTCTGCAAGCAAACATATGCCCTGTTACTATTATTGGTATTGTTAATATAAAAGAAGCTCAAGACTCTAATGAAAATTCTTAAAAATGGGTTTTCATCACATATAATCTTGTATTGGAGCTACCTTTCTACTTGCTTCAGAAATTTCCATCAGGCTAAATGAAGAACAAAAGAGTAGTTCAATATTACCAACATTACACTAGGATGACTCTTCAAGCGCAAGACTTGTCTGGTGGAATCTAAAACCATGAAATTATAGACAGAATACAAAGCATGGAAGTTTCAGGATACACCATTCAAGTTTCTTGCCTAAGTTCTATATCAGTTATTGTTGAAAATTCACTAATACAAAGAAAGTAAGGCCTGGTGGTTAGGGTGCTCAACTTGCAACCTGTGGGTCGCAGGTTCAAATCTGTGTTACACCAAATGTGCTTGCCCTTTCAACTGTGGAGGTGTTATAATGTAATGGTCAATCCCACTGTTCATTGGTAAGAGAGTAGCCCAAGATATGGCAATGGGTGATGTTGACTAGCTGCCTTCCTTCTAGTCTCTCATGGCTAAATTAGGGATAGCTAACACAGATAGGCCTCTTGTGGCTTTGTGCAAAATTCAAACCATACAATGAGAGCAAAATCCTGAAGAAGAATAGTCAACTATTCAAAAACGCTCAAGTTTTGGTTCTCATTTTGAAAATATTGCATTTTTTATTAGATATAATAACACATTAATTATTTAATTTTGGTGAAATTCATGTTCTGTTAAAATCAGTAAATTAGATCCTTGAAAATGACAAATTGGTCCTGGATAGTCCCCAATTTTTCTCCCATTAGTGTGTGCAAACCTGGAGTATGAGTGCATGCAATAGTACAGATGAATGAAAAAACAGCAAAGTTTTTATTAAAATGACTGTTTGTGTAAAATAATATAAATTACAAAGATATTAGTTGCTCAGTGACACAAATAAATATATAGCAAAGAATTTAAAGAATAACATTGAGCACAGGTTCTGGCTGTGGGCACATAAAGCATCATTTAAGTTTATCTTATAGTTGGTCTCAGTGTTTATATGCCAAGAGGAAGGGCTATTTTATAGAATTAATCTCTACTGCTGTTTTCGTTAGTTTCAAAGACTTCTATGAAATGAGTCCAGAAAAGTTCCAGAATAAAACTAATGGAATAACTCCTCGTCGTTGGCTGGCACTTTGTAACCCTGGCCTTGCTGATGCTATTGCTGATGTAAGTGATTTCATCAGTTGTATAACTAATCCTTAATATCTTATACGCTTGTTTTAATGTATCTGAATTGTATAAGATACATAACTGGTTTTTGTAATTGCATGTATAATTATTTTTACTCTATCACAAGTAAAAGTGATAACTTTATACTATAATCATTTAAGTGATATATTAGAAGTGATTTCAATATTTGAATCTTCTTTATTTAAATTTAGATTAAAAGCCATAACATGAATGTTAGAGTATTATTCACAATTCAGAAGTAATCACTGCTGAAGTTGTGCTTTGATAACTGAAATTTTTGTAGCGCATTGGAGAAACTTGGCTGACACATTTGGAGGAACTTAAGAAACTGGCTGCTTTTGTAAACGATCGGGGATTCAAACGAACCATCCACACTGTGAAACAGGTAACTTTTCTTTTGACAAAGTTACTTTTTTGATGTAAGGTACAAATGAGTGATTGTACCCACTTCCAACTGTTAATTCTTCCTTCACTGTTTAAAAATGTAAAATAATTATTTGAACCAGGTTTCACGAAGTTGTTTAGGTTCTATATTGCAAAACTGCTTCTACAAACACTTAGCCATAAAACTCCTGGAATGTTTCTTCCTTCATTTCTTAAAACTCTTGTTTAAAATATTAACTGTATTAATTCTTGTTTTTTTGGTTTTAATTTCGTGCAAAGCTACACGAGGGCTATCTGTGCTAGCCGTCCCTAACTTAGCAGTGAAAAACTAGAGGGAGGGCAGTGAGTCAAGCACCCTAACCACCTGGCCATACCGGGGCTGTATTGATTCTGGGAGCTAGGCAGAATGAGGACTTTGTGCATGGTTTTCATCCCATTGTTACAAAAATAATGCTCCATACTTTGGTGTTTTAGATTGATGGCTAAATCTCACTACACCATTATGAGAGTGATGGCCAAATGTCTCTACTCAAATGTGAATAGCCCAAGATGTGAGAGTGATGGTGATATCTCACTACTTAATTAGTGTAGCCCAAGATATTAGAGCGATGGCTAAATCTCACTACCCAATTATGTAGCCCAAGATATTAGAGCGATGGCTAAATCTCACTACCCAATTATGAGAGTGATGACCAAATGTCTCTATCCAACTGTGTAGCCCAAGATACGAGAGTGATGGTGATATCTCTTTCCATCACTCTCGTATCTTGGGCTACATAGTTGGGTTGATATCTCTCTACCCAACTATGTAGCCCAAGATATTAGAGTGATGGTGATATCTCTCTACCCAACTATGTAGCCCAAGATGTGAGAGTGATGGTGATATCTCACTACCCAACTATGTAGCCCAAGATACGAGAGTGATGGTGATATCTCACTACCCAACTATGTAGCCCAAGATACGAGAGTGATGGTGATATCTCACTACCCAACTATGTAGCCCAAGATACGAGAGTGATGGTGATATATCACTACTTAATTAGAGTGATGGTGATATCTCACTACTTAATTAGTGTAGCCCTAGATTTGGCACTATAATTAGCTGCCTTCTCTTTAAGTTGTTAGTTCAAAGTTAGAGATGACTACCTCAGATAGTACTTGTATAGCTTTGCACATATATCTGAAGTATACCATTCCAAATTAATTCTGAACATAAAAAAATTAAACCTACAAGAAGAATAACAATTCTACACAGCAAATACTGATCTGTGGCTTGCTGTGATGACTGTTACATAGAACAATATTGCTTAATGTAATAAAATTACATAATACCAAGGTAGATTATAATAGACTGTTTTCTTTTTTGCTCTGCATTCATTTTTATGGTTATCATGTTTCTAACTATTTTTTTTTGAGATATAAATGAACGTTAGCTTCTAAAAAGCAGAATTTTTGTTGATAATGAAAGTTATCTTAAGTTAGTTTTAGTTATAATTTGATTTTCTTATATTGATTGAATGAATCACTGTATTTAAAATTGATGTTCTTCAAGAATGCAGCTAAACACAGCAATTGAAATGTTCCAATGTGCTGCTCTGTATTTTTATTTTACTGAAAGGTTGTCCTATTTTTACATAAAAAATAAAAATCCTTTAAAGAAAAGAATTTTGTGGGATGTTTTTTTTTATAATTTTGCAATAATGGCAGTTTACAGATAACAAATGTTGTTACAAATTCTATTAAGTATAGACTCAAAATTTGAGTGCGTGAAACTAGTTTTATGACACATAATAGCCACATTTCAGTCAAATTTTATTTTGTTCCTTCCAGTCCGCAACTAATTAATGCAGTTGCTAAAAAAGAATCTGAATCTGTTTGTAGATTTTGCATTTATTTGTGTCCAGGAAAACAAGATGAAGTTAGCATCTTTGATTCAAAAAGAATACGGTATCAGCATCAATCCATCATCCATGTATGACATTCAGGTGAAAAGAATTCATGAGTATAAGAGGCAGTTACTGAACATTCTTCATATCATTACCATGTACAATCGCATCAAACAAAATCCTTCAGCTCCGTTCGTGCCAAGAACAGTCATGATTGGAGGAAAGGTGTGTAATTACTGCGGTGATACATTTGTCGATTATGTTTGTGAATTCGAAAATGTAACTACTTACCTCGTTGTGAGTTTAAAAAAACAACAATGTTGGATAATTACAACTTCAGTTAGACTGTATGAGTCTAATTGTGCATTTAAAGTGTTCTGCCAGCTTTATATATATTTATGATCACTTAAAGAATGTTTTATTTTTAACTGTGTATCTAAACTTAAGAACATTGATCTTTAAAAATCCTGCAAAAATTTGTTTAAACATATAGTTATGTATGAGAACTTTAAAATATAATTTTTACACCCAAGAAATCAGCTGTAGAAACTCGCTATCAAAACAGTAACCTTTAGTAAAGGGCATCTTTGATTTATAAATGGTCATTCTTTCACTGGATATCGTAAAAGTCCCCTGTTCTGACAGAACTTTAGAAATGTATGCATATATATTCCCTAATCTCACAAGTTGGATTTTCCAAAATTATTATGTGCTAACAATCTTTTTAAACATGGCTATTATTTGTATAGGCAGGTATCTGTGAAGCATGGTTGCTATTTACATACATCTACATGCATATATGTTACACCTGCTCTTCCATTTTATTCTAATTTAAAACTTTTTTTGCATATCCCTAACCAAAGTTTCAATAATGAACAGCTTATTTTTAGACATGTGCAAGTTTTCTTGCACATTAGGCTGCTCCAGGATACTTTATAGCTAACAAAAGTTTTCTTGCACACTAGGCTGCTCCAGGATAATTTATGGCTAACAAAAGTTTTCTTGCACACTTAGGCAGCTCCAGGATACTTTATGGCTAAACAGATCATCCGGCTGATCTGTGCTGTAGGTAATATAGTAAACAATGATCCTGTGGTGGGAGACAAGTTGAAGGTTGTCTTCTTGGAAAACTACAGAGTCACATTGGCTGAGAAGATTATCCCAGCTGCTGACCTCAGTCAGCAGATTTCAACAGCTGGAACTGAAGCTTCAGGAACTGGCAACATGAAGTTTATGGTGAGTATTATGAGTTTTTAAATGTTTTATTAATTTAAAATTATCTATTGTAAACAGACTCAGACAGCTACTTTATCAGGAGGTTGTTAAAGTGTGCAGTATATAGTTCAATGAACTTGCATGTTCCCAGTGTAGAACTGAAAAAAAACTTACTTGGACTGTAATACTATGTATTTAAAAGTCCACTCGGTACAGGGAAGAGAGTAACTTGTCAAAAATACACTTCAACTATGAGAATTTTCAGTGGATATTGAGTAGAATCATAGTGATTTATAACAATTTAGTTGTTTTGATTGGTTAAGACTTCTTGAAAGGAAAATTAGCTTAATAGGGTTATGGAACATAACGACGTACTTTTGGATAGACAGTATTTACCACTTTTTTCTGACTAATAAAGTTTATCTGCTACAAATTGTTGTAGACATTTTGTCAGATATTCTCCCTATCAATATCTTAAAAATCCAGCTACAAGCCCTTCAGTACAAACTTTGGCAGAATTTTACCATATAGTTGGAGTCTGCCATTTACAGCTACAAGTCTCTCTATATACGGTATTTTATAAAAAAATTAATGGTTTAAAATATTCCAGCCCGTGAAAGGATTGCATCAAATTTTTAAAGATTCTGCATGGATTTAAGTACATACTTCCAGCATGAATTCAGTATTGTAGGTCTCAAGACCACCCTTTGGAAGGTTTCAGACCATTTGGGTTTCAACGTCTTACAGGTCTTGAAAGCGAGACCGGCTGAATTAAAAAGTTTTACCAGTATATATACCTACCCAGTTATAACATACACTATTATAAAATAATTTCCACTATACATTGCATTACACATAGACTTACTACAAGTTTGTATGAACTTCTTCTGGTGCAAGTATTTACATTAAACAGTAGCAATTATCCCTGATATTCAACATGTCTAGTATATCTACTGCGATCCTGTTTGTATTCAAAGATCATAAAGAATTAACTGACACCATAAACTCTTAAAAAAACAATAAAAGTTTTTCTTTTCCTTTTGTTTTATTTGCTGACCATTTTGATTTTTTTATTTTTTTGTCATAGGAGGAGACGTTAAAACAAAGATTGTGGGGTTAACATGTAAAGAATTTGTGGTTAACATGTTAATAAAGTTTGTTTGATGCGTGTGACTTTTACTCTTCTTACTTTATTTTTCATTGTGTAATTTAACACAAGGTCTTGAGCTCGGTCTTGGTCTCAACTCCTAAGGTCTCAGTCTCAGACACTGAGGTCTCGACTACAACACTGCATTTCCAGTTTTTAAACTTAATGATGTAAAATAGATGATAAACTTGTTACACTTGTATAGGAAATGAAAAGAAAAAAAGTAGAAGAAATCGTCTTAAGATTGTTGACTATTCAATGAACTGTGTGTAGAAGTCAGTCCTTTAAGAATGATATTGATGTTCTTCTTCTTAATTTGAATTTGCTGACAGCTTTAATTGAAAAAAAGTATTCTTAGGCAATTTAATTGTTGTTTTTTAGCATGAATTCTACAACAATGAATATGGGAACTAAGAAATATATGTCCACTAGGAAAAATATAACAAAATCTATAGTTGACTACAAATAAAAATTGTCTTAATATCCTATGTTTTTTCTTTTACTGGTTTAATTTAATAAAAGTATTTTTATCAATCTTGTATGATTTTTCAAAGTTTCTTTTAAGTTCTATCTGTTGTACATTTTGTTTATAAGAATCTTACCTATTTTGTTAATGTTCTACAGCTCAATGGTGCTCTCACTTGTGGAACATTAGATGGAGCAAATATTGAAATGAAAGAAGAGATGGGGGCAGAAAACATCTTTATATTTGGAATGACAGTAGATGAAGTAGAGGAATTAAAAAGAAAAGGGTAAAACTATTAAGTTTATAAATATAATGTTTGAAAATAGACAACAGTAAAGATTTTGTATTGCCTCGAGACTAAACTAAAAATCATTCAGCTTTGTTATCACCACTCCGTTGAAGTGCTTTTTTCTGTATGTCTTTGAACACTGAACATGGGGATGGGGGGGAATGTCTTCTAACAGAAAATTGTAAAAGAAATAATGTTAAGTCTGGTACACATTTATGAAATGGAGGATTTATTTTAAAGCTCGTGATAGATTAGATGGTTAAGAAATCTACTTTGTGTATGGCCTAAAGCTAGTTCTCTTGATTCACAACAGTGCTCTGCTACTCATTATTCCTGAACTGAAACAGAAGGGATCAAATCCCAGTTGGTAACTAACTTCTTAATCATCATAAACAGATACAAGTAAATTTCATGCTCCATTTGATGAAATAGTCAGTGTTTTGTGTATTAATTTAATATAGTGTTATTAAAAAGATAATGTTCAGTGAAAATGTTTAATCTTTTCTAGAATGTGTATATTAGGATATTTGATAAAAATGAATAAATCCAATAACTTGAGCACTTTTAGAACCATTTACCCCTGCTGAAAGAAAGTCAGGTTTCTTTCCTGATGCCAACTTTTTTCGTGAGTTGTAACATTTGATATCTTTCATGGCATTTAAGGCTTCTGAGAGGTTGAAAAATTGCTGGACTAACTACAATTATAAAGTTTTCTCATTCATACCCTTATCACCTGCAGTTATATACACTCATTAGATCTGGTCTTTTAATTCTTTAAACAATTACCTTCCAGTGTTATTACCAAAATTTATTATCACAACCTTTAGCAACATATATATATATTCTGACAATATATAAATTCATACAATATATATATACCAGAAGTTGTTCTTACATTAATTTACTCCATTTCAGAGTAAACTTTTCAGAGCATTGTGATCGAACCAATATCACAAATGTTGTAATTCAGTGCTATTGTAACAAATCGATAACTACTTAGTTGAGCAATGTACAACAAACAATTTCTAGAGATGTTTACTAAGCACTAAACTGGACTTTAGAGTTACAAGCTTATATATACTGGATTATTTTGAATTAATGGAGTTTGATTCTAGAAGAAAAACAGCAGGTTATGTTCTGGCATAAGAAATATATGTTTTCGTGTGAACATAATTTTTTGTTGTTGTTATTAAGGTTAAGAAAAACAACAAAATCTTCATATTATAAGATTTTACACGTGTTTGTTGTGACTTGAAATCACAACTCTTGAGTTAATTTAACATTAACATTGAGTAATGGTACTGGAAACAAAGAAGAAGACCATCAAAAACATTCAGTAAGACATCAAAACTTGTCAATGTGATTCTGACACTGCTGTGTAATGTGGGGTAAATGGTAATAAACAAACCACTGTAAACAATGGACGAGAGCAACAAAAGTTTTTCCCCAGTGATAAGTTGATGGAAATCAGAAAATGGAACTATTTGTGCCACCATAACCTGCAACAACTACAAAATCACAAGAACTAGGCTTCCATTTTTTCATTTCTGAAGGATGTAGGTTGGTTAGTATGAGTTTATTTTTTCTAGAATGCACACGTTATGTTCTCAAGGGAAGGGTTAACCCTCTTGATATGCCTTAGCATCAAAATGTAGTTAATGAATCAAATTTTGATATTATTCAAGTTTTAATTCCATGATTTTAAAAAATAATTTCTAATTAAATTTCCAATCGTCATTTGTCCAAAACCTAGAGTAATTGTAGTCTGTGCTGTATAATTGTACTGAATTAAAACTTAGAGTAATTGTAGTCTGTGCTGTATAGTGATACTGAATCAAAACCAAGAGTAATCAGAGTCTGTTCTGTATAATTGTACTGAATTAAAACTTAGAGTAATTGTAGTCTGTGCTATATAGTGATAGTGAATCAAAATCAAGGGGAATAACCATGCTGTTTAACTGAACTGAATTAAAACCTAGAGTAATCGTAGTCTGTGCTGTATAATTGTATTGAATCAAAGCCTAGAGTAATTGTAGTCTGTGCTATATAGTGATACTGGGTTGAAACCAAGGGTAATCATAGTCTGTTCTGTATAATTGTACTGAATTAAAACCTAGAGTAATTGTAGTCTGTGCTGTATAATTGTACTGAATCTAAACCAAGAGTAATTGTAATCTGTGCTGTATAGTTGTACTGAATCAAAACCTAGAGTAATTGTAGTCTGTGCTGTATAATTGTACTGAATCTAAACCAAGAGTAATTGTAATCTGTGCTGTATAGTTGTACTGAATTAAAACCTAGAGTAATTGTAGTCTGTGCTGTATAATTGTACTGAATCTAAACCAAGAGTAATCAGAGTCTGTGATGTATAATTGTACTGAATTGAAACTTAGAGTAATTGTAGTCTGTGCTATATAATTGTACTGAATCAAAACCTAGAGTAATTGTAATCTGTGCTGTATAGTTGTACTGAATCAAAACCTATAGTAATTGTAATCTGTGCTGTATAGTTGTACTGAATCAAAACCTATAGTAATTGTAGTCTGTGCTGTATATTTGTACTGAATCAAAACCTATAGTAATTGTAATCTGTGCTGTATAGTTGTACTGAATCAAAACCTAGTGTAATCGTAGTCTGTGCTATATAGTTGTACTGAATCAAAACCTAGAGTAATCGTAGTCTGTGCTGTATAGTTGTACTGAATCAAAACCTAGAGTAATCGTAGTCTGTGCTATATAGTTGTACTGAATCAAAACCTAGAGTAATCGTAGTCTGTGCTATATAGTTGTACTGAATCAAAACCTAGAGTAATTGTAGTCTGTGCTGTATAGTTGTACTGAATCAAAACCTAGAGTAATTGTAGTCTGTGCTGTATAGTTGTACTGGTATAATGGTTTTCTTTTTTTTATCCTCACCATAGGTACAATGCTTGGGACTACTACAACAAGATTCCTGAATTAAAACAGTGTATTGATCAGATCAGTAGTGGTTTCTTTAATCCCCAAAACCCTGATCAGTTCAAAGATATAGCAAATATTCTTCTGAACCATGACAGGTAGAAAAATTTCTAGTGAAGGAAAGTTTTTTCTAATTAACCTAATCTTTAGACTTTTTTTTGTGAGATGTTTGAAAGATTTTAAAGGTTTTTATTAACCAAATCTCCAGAATTTTGTATGATATTTAAATATTTTGAAAGGTTGTTTTATTAATCAAATCTTCAGAATTTTGTATCATATTTATATATTTTGTAATGTCTTTTATTAAGCAAATCTCCAGAATTTTGTATGATATTTAAATATTTTGAAAGGTTGTTTTATTAATCAAATCTTCAGAATTTTGTATGATATTTAAATATTTTGTAATGTCTTTTATTAATCAAAGCTCCAGAATTTTGTATGATATTTAAATATTTTGTAATGTCTTTTATTAATCAAAGCTCCAGAATTTTGTATTATATTTAAATATTTTGTAATGTCTTTTATTAATCAAAGCTCCAGAATTTTGTATGATAATTAAATATTTTGAAAAGTTGTTTTATTGCAAGTTTTGCAATTGTTAAGTGTTATACTACTTATGTCTAAAGTATAGCAACCTTTTTTAAATTGGTGATTCTTTATTATTAGATTCTTCCTGCTGGCTGATTACGAGGACTACATTAGATGCCAGGAGCGTGTTAGTGATATGTATACGGTAAGCCCTTTGTGAAACAATTTTAAAAGAACGTTTGTAGGACAGTTAATAGTTTCCTTTGTGTTTTCAAATGCTATTCACCATGTAATCATTTTACCAGAAAGGAATTAGTTTGTTTCTATGATTTATAAATAAATGGGGTTGGGTGTGTCATTGTGATTAGTGTACTTGGATTATATATATCTGAGAATTCATGGTTTGCTGCTTATTGAGATCGAAACATCATGTAAGTGAAGTGGTAAAACATGTTTATAAATAATGTCTTCAATTACATTTTTATGTAAACATACATACATACAGTTAATTTATGAACAGCAAAGGACCTGTTGATCGATAAATAAAACATTTGAAGCCAGCCCTTACTACTCAAATATTTATCAAGCTTTTCCTTAAACTCACTTAAATTTACCGCCTTCACCACATCTGAAGGACACCCATTCTAAAGGCCAACCACCCTGTTAGAAAATTAAAGCTGTCTTAGCTGAAGATGACTCTTACCCTGCCAGAATTTATATTTATATCCCCCAGTCCTACCATTCTTGCCATTAAGTATGAAAAAAGATGATGCATCAACACTATCAATTCCCTTTACAATCTTAAACACCTCAATCACATCCCCTCTAAATCATCTTTTTTTTTCAAGAGAAAACAACTTCAGGGATCTTAATCTATCATCGTATGACAACCTTTCCATCCCAGGCACCATTCTAGTAACCCTCTTCTGAACCCTTTCCAACAATTCAGTGTTTCTAAACTAAGGAGCCCAAGACTGTACACAATATCCCAAATGTGGCCTAACCAATAACCTATACAATGACATTATAACCTCTTTTAAACTTGTATTCAACATTTCTGTACATACAGTCTAAAATCCTGTTTGTACTACCACCAGCAACATCACATTGCTTGGGTGGCTGAAAAGACTGATCAACCAGAACACCAAGATTTTTTTCTTCCATAACACTTAAAGTTATTCCCATCAAAATTATGCTAATATTTCAAATTGTAATATCCCACTTGCATTACCTTTCATTTATTATAATTAAAAGCTGTCTGTCATTTATTTGACCAACTCGCTAAATAATCCAAATCCTTTTGCAAAGCATTAGCAACTTCCTCACAGCCAGCAACACCCAAAATATTAATGTTGTCAGCAAATTTAACTAATTTCTTGACCATTCCCTCATCTACGTAATTGATGTATATCAAAAATAGTCCTAAGATACCACACTTGTGACATTAATCCAGTTTGAGTGAATTCCATTTATGACAACCCTCTGCTTTCTTCTATCTAGCCAGTGTTCTATCCAATGAGCCAACCTTTCCCCCACACCTACAGAGATAACATTTTAAACAAACCTTTTATGTGGTGCCTTGTCAAATGATTTCTAAAAATCCAGATACACCAAGTATCTGTACCCTCATCTACATAAGCAGTATCCTCTTCAAAGAATGTTAAAAGATTATTAATACAAGATTTTCCCTTAATGAAACCATGTCGATTATCCCACAGAATTTTAAACTTTGTTAAATGACTTTGCAAAGCACTTTTTTTTTCAGGCTTTCAAATGTTTAAATGTACTGCAGTGTAAAAATTATTTTTTAGCCAAAAGGAATTTATCTTTTACTTTTTTAACAGTCAGAAAAAATGTGAACTGATAACCGTCTCTTTTTTTCTTACACAGAATACAGAAGAATGGATAAAGATGGCCATCATGAACATTGCAACATCTGGCAAGTTTTCCAGTGATCGTACCATCTGTGAATATGCTAGGGAGATTTGGGGAGTGGAACCATCATGGGAGAAACTTCCTGCTCCTCATGAACCTAAAGAAGAAGAAGCTAGCACTCCAGAGCAGCCTAAGAAAGAAAAAAAAGAAACCAAAAAACCCGAGAAAAAGAAATAAGGAAAAAAGTATTTTAAGAAATGTTTTTGGAGGTAGAAATGTATTCTGTTTTACCATTACATGAAAGCTGATATGCAGATCTGTTGGTACATTCGCTAGCTATTTTTTTAGAATTTATGTAAAAGTAAAAGTAGAATGCTTATATAAGAAAACTCTACGACAAAGGAAAATATTAGAGAGATCATACCGAGAGTTGGCGACTGGGAAAAACTCTTTATCTTCATTTTGTCGTATCATCACAGGAAAGAAAAAAACTTGGTTTTGTAGGTTTATAACAAAGTATGGGTTTAATAATTTTGCACAGATTTTATTAAATTTATTTGAATTACTAAACTTTTCTTTGGAAGTCTCCTCTCGTAATGTCCCTGAAACACAAATCAGGTTACAAGTTTCAAATACATTTCAGAAAGGATGCTTAAGCCATGTGCAATATCATTGTTTCTTGGTCATTTTTATATCTTGTTTAATAGTATGTTACAACTGTACACATGTTTGTGCATGTGACTGGTTTGTGATTGAGTGGTGGTATTATGGTTACATTTTCATTCCCATCATGCTGTTCTGGTATTCAACTGGCGGAGCCAGACCGTACCCTATATACAGTACACTGTATACAGCACAGTCGTATTCAACTGGTGGAGCCAGACCGTACCCTATATACAGTACACTGTATACAACAGGTTAATTCTGGCCATAGCCAGTGGTGAACTATGGCCAGAATGAGTGACTGTGCTGTATACAGTGTACTGTATATAGGGTACGGTCTGGCTCCGCCAGTTGAATACGACTGTGCTGTATACAGTGTACTGTATACAGTGTACTGCTCACAAAAATTCTGCACTCATTTAAATCAGCTGCAGTCAAAGGGTTAAGTTAGGTGTCAGTATTCCACATGGTCAACCTAGCATCCTGAACTGTAGGGGTTAAGTTAGGTGTCAGTATTCCACATGGTCAACCTAGCATCCTGATCTGATCTGTAGGGGTTAAGTTAGGTGTCAGTATTCCACATGGTCAACCTAGCATCCTGAACTGTAGGGGTTAAATTAGGTGTCAGTGTTCCACATGGTCAACCTAGCATTCTGATCTGATCTGTAGGGGTTAAGTTAGGTGTCAGTATTCCACGTGGTCAACCTAGCATCCTGATCTGATCTGTAGGGGTTAAGTTAGGTGTCAGTATTCCACATGGTCAACCTAGCATCCTGATCTGATCTGTAGGGGTTAAGTTAGGTGTCAGTATTCCACAT
>NW_013672566.1:37314-42415 GCF_000517525.1 Limulus polyphemus
AAACCCCACCCCCCTCAGCAGAGTACTAGATCAGAACCTAACCGCGCGCCCCCTGTCAAGTAGTAGTTTCGTTTAGAAGGCCGTGTGATCTGAAGGCCGTTTCAGCTAGCTCAGTTGGTAGAGCATAAAACCCTTAATTAATTTAAATTGTGAAATCGACCCAAAGTGGTAGCACCTGTGATAAATTTCGCCCCATTTTCTAGTTTGTAAATATAGGGAATTATTTACCTTCCCCTTTTATTAATGAGTTTCGCTATCCGCACGCCACTCACCATCGCCTAAGGTCAAGAACAAAATTTTAGCCACGGCATAGCGGGTCACAAATTGGCTCCGAATTTGTTTTTTTAAAGTACAAAATTTTACCTCATAGCTCCATCTCTTGACCGATTTGAGATCTAATTACAGCCGCGGCTATTGAGGATTCCGTCTTGTTTCTGTGTGACTCAAGTTGTTGGCCAATTTTTGTCAATGGCAAAGTCATACCAACTCGAAAACAAACAATGTTAAACTTATAATTCTTACTTAGTGAGATAATATCGTTACGAATCAAACTTCTTGAACTTACACTGTAAATGGACACTGCTACCGAACGAATAACTTTGGCCTTCATTATAAGGTCAAATAAATAACTTTGGCCTTCATTATATGGTAGTAAACAAAAGACGTTCACTTCACATAATAATACAGGTCTACGAGATCAATAGGTCCAAAAGGCACACAGTAGATTTGTCAGAGTTACTCACCAGAAACTGGTGGAGAGTGATGGGTAACATAGTGATTTCTATATTAGGGCCTGCACCAAAGTGGAGAGTGATGGGTAACATAGTGATTTCTATATTAGGGCCTGCACCACATGTTTAGATACTGATGGATAATATGGTAATTATTATATTATGGTTTATAGTCAATTTTAGTTTTTATTTCTTGTTCAGCTTCTAACAAGGATTAAATCTGTTGTTCAAGAACTTGGTTGGGTCACAAATGATTATAAGCATGGGGAAAATTATGAAATCAGTAGTTTTAACAGGAAATACACCAGATACGAACTTCGTCATCTAATATTCAATAATTTTTTTATGTATGTCTGTTTAGGTAATAATCAGAAGCATTGTTAGGTACTTAAAAGATTTGATGCTTGGTCCCGTCAGCATGGTAATTTTTGACATTTCAGTATGATATCAATCATGGATTTCTATCCTGATTTTTCTACTGGGAGTTAGGGACGCAGGCCCCCTGTGCCAATGCCTCTGGTAATAATCATGGTGATTTTGGATGGTGTTATATTTTCTAGTGTAATATAACTGTGAAAAAATATATATATATTTTTCTAATTCAAAGCAAAAAGCCATACTGAAAATAATTCTGTTGGAACACTCCATAAATAATATTTATTTGATTTGATGATATGATTAGGATTTAATTTAAATTTTTATGAAAGCTTAGAATTATAAATAATATAAAAGCTTGGCTCTCATGGAAAATTGGTTTCTTGTTATACATTTTATCAACTCTTGCATTTTGGCAAAATAACTTTTTTAAAATCCTAGAAAATGTGATGAATTGATGTATTTCCCTGTTGTTAAGCCAGATGACAGGTTCTCTGGAATGTTGATAGTTTTTAACAATAAGTTTTGATTCTTGTTAGAAACCATCCAGATAACAGGCTCTCTGGAATGTTGATAGTTTTTAGTGATAAGTTTTGACTCCTGTTAGAAAGTATCCAGATAACAGGCTCTCTGGAATGTTGATAGTTTTTAGTGATAAGTTTTGACTCCTGTTAGAAAGTATCCAGATAACAGGCTCTCTGGAATGTTGATAGTTTTTAATAACAAGATTTGATTCCTGTTATAAACCATCCAGATGACAGGCTCCCTGGAATGTTGATATTTTTTAATGATAAGTTTTGATTCCTGTTAGAAACCATCCAGATGATAGACAGATTTTAACAGTAAGCTTCTTGAAAATATCAAAATTGTCTTTATTTAAATTACTTTGCTACTAAAGAGTCATCAACACTTTGTGGTACAAATAGTGAGAACTGAATACTTATAAATCCGAGTTGGTTAGTAACTCTGTTCATCAATATACAGTAAAAATTAAAAATATAATTCAATATTCATTATTTTTTCTAGGTAAAGCGGCCTTTCACAGTGTGTACAGGATTTCAGTCAGAGTCTGTCTTCTTGTGTATAGACCTTCAACAGTTTTCTTTGTTTATAATGGTTTGTTCATGTGCCTGTGTTGTCAAAAAGAACTAGATGTGCCTATGTTTGGAAGTGATCATGTAGCAAAAGTTTTGAGTTCATTTTGAAGTGATACAAAAAATAACTAAGATCTAAGTTGTTGTTTTAATAATTGTTGTTGTTGTTGTTATTATCAGTGGTGAAAAACTTATTTTTGAACGAATTGCTTTTATCAATCTGTACATTTTAAATTTTAACTACAATATTTAAAATCAATACTAATATTAAAGTTTAACAAAAGCTATAACTATTTGATCAATAGCTTCTAAAGATTAAATGATGATATTATTTTTATTTAATATATATTGCCTACTGTATTTAAACAGACTGTTATTTTACTAGCTGTTTTGAAGTAGTTAGGAAGTACATAATGTGACTTAAATTTTAGGTTCATGAAATTTATTGTTTTTGTTCATTTACAATGACAGGGAAAAAAAAGTAAAAGATAAGCTTTACTTGCTATTTTCTGTGTTATTTTTTAATTTCTGTGAAGCATTTTCCA
Organism: Limulus polyphemus; assembly: GCF_000517525.1. Classification (NCBI taxonomy): domain Eukaryota; kingdom Metazoa; phylum Arthropoda; class Merostomata; order Xiphosura; family Limulidae; genus Limulus; species Limulus polyphemus. The sequence goes on from NW_013672566.1 coordinate 40,060, forward strand.
CTCTCATGAAGATAGTCACAAACTTGAACATCAGATTTCCATAGTTGTATATTTACTCATTTTTTCTAACTCTACACATTACACATATCATCACTTTTAATGGAAAAAATAATTTAACTGATCTCTGTTTTGATTTGTTAGTCATTAACTGGTGGGACAGTGGTATGTATGTCTGTGGACTTACAATGCTAAAATCCGGGGTTCGATACAGCAGATAGTCAAATGTGGCTTTACTCCAATAAAATCAAACTAGAAAACATAGAGTTTCATATTATTTACAAAGAAAATAAAAAAAAAAAACGTTTTGTACTCTAGATCTCTAACTTACATACCAGTTTCATTCAAGACCAAAATATGTGAAAATTAAATTATTTGTCTAAGATTTTATGAATAACATAGTGTGGATGTTGCTAATGCCAAGGTGTGAATATTCAGTACAAGCAAAAGTACCCGTCCCCAGTGACGGGAAAAGTTTAAGTTAATCTATTAATTTAAATTATTTCATGGATTTTAGAAAGATTAATTGTGTTGCACTCTTGGTTTCACTCAGAGCCAAAGCTCTGAGCTACTTATAACGTCCACCGCGAAAAGTATTTGTTGAGCATTTCAGTCATGCTAAGAGCCGCTCAACAATAACATAAGGTAAATCTACTTATTTATTATTTAAGTTACGTCACATTTTAAAATGGGAATGGTAGTGTGATTAATTGCTAACAATTTAGTGTTGAATATCCTGCTTGCAAAATAAAATTTGGCATCAACATTATTCATGTCTGTTCTCCCGTCATTTCAAAAGTGAATGTTGAGCTTTGTCTGCATGCGCAGCTTTTCAAACGGGAGACAGATGAACGCTGAGACAGACACCACAGTTCGCAGTATATATATATATAAGATCAGTAAGTTACAATTGTTCATATAATAGAAGCCTATTTAAATTTTTTCCATAAAACTAGGAATTTTCAGAATAAGATAAAAAGACAATACTTGTATGTTTATTCATCAGCACACCAGTTAGTTTCTATAGGACTGGTGGTTAGGGATATTCAACTCGCACTCTGCAGGTCATGGGTTCGAACCCCCGACACCGAACATGCTTGCTCTTTGGGGTTGCTGTCAGTGCAAAAATTGTTGGCTAATACAAAATACCAGAGTGGCTGACATCACAACTAGATGGGATTAAAGGACATTACAAAGTTTCTATTAGGACCCCAAAACAAATCGTCATGGAAAAGGTCAGGCTTCACCATAAAGTGATAACTATGAAAGAACAATGGTTCTGTATAGTATCAATTAATTAAAGTAACAAAGGTAAATGTTCGAATTTCGTTGTTATATATCAGTATTGATTCGTCACCATTAAAATGTTTTATGGTATGTTAGTCATGCTAATATAAATAGGGTTTACAGAATTATTCGGCCGAAAAAACAAAAATAAAATGACATGAAAAAAAAAAGAGAGGTGAAAAACAAAACTTTGCATGCTTATAACAATGTTATTTTGTTACCACAGAAACAATGACAGAGGTCGGTTAGCTTCTTGGACTTTGGACCCGTGGTTCACACCCCGTTCCATCCAAAATATTATCGCACTCCTCACTTTGGGACTGTGGGTGCGTTATATGAGTGATGTTGAAATCCCATTATTTGATTATTTGGTGCAGGCCCTAATATAGAAATCACTATGTTACCCATCACTCTCCACTTTGGTGCAGGCCCTAATATAGAAATCACTATGTTACCCATCACTATCTGATCTGTAGCAAAGGAACCATAGTTTGATGTGGCACAATAACTACTGTATATTGATTTATTTATGGATTAGCTGTTAAATTGTTTTACTGAAGAAATGTATTTGTTAATGAGGGATAACATGGTAAGTTTTCATATTCATATTAAGACCTACACTAAATGTTTGGACAGTAAGTAATAACATGGTAATTCTTGTCGTAAGATATGTACTAAATGATTAGTCTGGTGGCTCATCAGTAAGCTTGTGGGTTTATAATGCTAAAAATTGGGTTCAGTATCTGAGTGGAACCAGAGCATATGGGCCTTTGTATAGCTATGTGCTTAAACACGAAGCAAACAAAACTAGACACATGATAGATAACATAATGATTCTTATATTAGGGCCTGCACCAAAGTGGAGAGTGATGGGTAACATAATGATTCTTATATTAGGGCCTGCACCAAAGTGGAGCAGGATGCTAGGTTGACCATGTGGAATACTGACACCTAACTTAACCCCTACAGATCAGATCAGGATGCTAGGTTGACCATGTGGAATACTGACACCTAACTTAACCCCTACAGATCAGATCAGGATGCTAGGTTGACCATGTGGAATACTGACACC
>NW_013672567.1:0-3449 GCF_000517525.1 Limulus polyphemus
AAATCGATATAAATTTCACAAAGTGACACACACACAACAATTTAGTTTTGGCCACCAATTTTACAAAGTGACACACACACAACAATTTAGTTTTGGCCACCAATTTTACAAAGTGACACACACACAACAATTTAGTTTTGGCCACCAATTTTACAAAGAGACACACACTACAATTTAGTTTTGGCCACCAATTTCACAAAGTGACACACATAACAATTTAGTTTTGGCCACCAATTTCACAAAGTGACACACACTACAATTTAGTTTTGGCCACCAATTTTACAAAGTGACACACACACAACAATTTAGTTTTGGCCACCAATTTTACAAAGAGACACACACTACAATTTAGTTTTGGCCACCAATTTCACAAAGTGACACACACTACAATTTAGTTTTGGCCACCAATTTTACAAAGTGACACACACACAACAATTTAGTTTTGGCCACCAATTTTACAAAGAGACACACACATCAATTTAGTTTTGTCACAACCATATCTATAACTTTAGATATTTTACTTTGATGTTATTTACTTACAAAACAAGCGGTAGTCCCTCTGTCCAGCTTACATTGTTCATCTAGAGACAGCAGGGACCCAGGTAGAACACGGGGTAAAAATTCGTTTTCATGAGGAAAATTATACAAACAACTAGCCGTATCTCCACTACAAGAAACAAAATAAAAATTAATTAATGTAAACAGAAAATTAAAATAGATTATACCTTAAACTCAAAATTTCATTCTTTCTTCACGCAATATAAACAGCTTAGTCAAACAATAAGAAAAGTAGAACTGATAGTTCTCGTTATGGCCGATAAGAAACGTTTCGCCATTGATCTGTAAATTATGTAGGGTCTTACTATTTCCTGGAATTAATGATATTGAAAATGTGTGTCAATATTGAAAATGTTATTGATATGTGTGTCAGTCTACCAACTAGTGTGGAATCAGATCGTGACATATCAACAAATTGTGATACTATAGTCGTGTGTGTGTGTGTGTGTGTCAGTCTACCAACTAGTGTGGAATCAGATCATAACATATCAAGAATTTATGATACTGTAGTTGTGTGTGTGTTAATATACCACCTAAGTGAACTCATACTATAGCATGTGATAAAGCAATTCTGTTGAAAGGACACAGATATAGTCACGTCAAACAATTAACAAAACAGTTCAGAAAATTCTTGATAATTCAAAACTAAATTCCAGATTTATTATCAAATGTATAGCATTACCTCATTATTGTAATTCTTGTATTTTGAACTAACCTATCAGAGGGAAAATAGTTAATTAAACAGCACCCACTGCCAACTCTTGAGATACTCTTATCCGCCAATAGAGAAATTTCATCGTCACTAGTATAATGCCCCCCCCCTCCCACGAATCCATATGGGGGAGTGCAATTTTACAACAACGGGAATCTAAACATAGGTCCACGTGTTCCTGGTCCCACACGCTAAACACTTGGCCATGCCTGGCCTAATCACTTTATTTGATACATATATAGCCTTAATATAAAATAAAACTACTAATCGGTCTCCTTAGATTTGTTTTTGTTCCAATAGCTTTCTTCTGAACAGTTAACAATAACAAAGAAAGACGCGTCAATAATTAGCTACAGTGGCTGAACGTTCTTGTTTCTAATTATATTTAGTTTATGAATATCTTCATCCAATATAAGCCATTCATCGTGGATCTGGCGAAACGGTTTTATATACTTCCCAAGTCATTCATCATGGATCTGACGAAACAGTTTTACATACTTCCCAAGTCATTCATCGTGGATCTGGCGAAACGGTTTTATATACTTCCCAAGTCATTCATCATGGATCTGACGAAACAGTTTTACATACTTCCCAAGTCATTCATCATGGATCTGACGAAACAGTTTTACATACTTCCCAAGTCATTCATCGTGGATCTGACGAAACAGTTTCACATACTTCTCAAGTCATTCATCATGGATCTGACGAAACAGTTTTACATACTTCTCAAGTCATTTATCATGGATCTGACAAAACAGTTTTACATACTTCCCAAGTCATTCATCGTGGATCTGACGAAACAGTTTTACATACTTCCCTCTTGAACTTCATTTACTTTTATAATGTGGTTTAGAATTTTTTTCAGTCAGCAATTTTAACTTTTAGGCACCTCAGACTTACAAGGTTTCCCCATCACTGATCATCTATAAAACTCTGCATCTAAAAATTGTAATACAAGATATGTAGAACAGGGCAGAAGAGATCACTTACCTAAGAAAATGTTTAAACTGACTTAGACTGCACCTCGACCATCGGAATCCTCTCTCTGTATGGCGGAGATCACTCATGATGAATCCATCCTCCCAAGGACATCGTGTAGCTCCTGGTCCCCCTAAGTAGCTGGGGGGTGGGGACCCGTCATGCACGCAGCCTAACCTTAGGAACGATAGTTCATTTTCGCATTGAAATACACAATCATGAAATTTTCTCGAAAGAACTACTTTCAATAGTTAAACTTGTTGTTAAGTACCTGTGAAAATTTTCCAATTTACCTCAGTTTTCTATGTACACATCATTCGCTTTCCAATATTCACGACTCTAAAATCACTTGATGCAAGTTTACTATTCAAATCGATCTTTGGAAACTCTTTTTCACTCGTATGGCTAGGGATACCAATTAATTTCTGTTTCTACAGAGGAGGAGATAAAGTTGGATTGGTGGAAATTCTTAGAGAAGAAATTCAGTTTGGAAGGAAATTGGTATTTACAGGAGAACAGCCCAGTTTGGAATGAAATTGGCATTTACAGGAGAACAGCCCAGTTTGGAATGAAATTGGCATTTACAGGAGAACAGCCCAGTTTGGAATGAAATTGGCATTTACAGGAGAACAGCCCAGTTTGGAATGAAATTGGTATTTACAGGAGAACAGTCCAGTTTGGAATGAAATTGCCATTTACAGGAGAACAGTCCAGTTTGGAATGAAAGTAGTGTTTACAGGAGAGAAGTTGAGTTTGGGAGGAAAGTGGCATTTATAGGAGAAAGGTCCAGATTGGGGGGTATTATGTAGACGACAATAACATCAACAGACAATATCATTTTGATTCACTCTCATACAACCACTGAATATCATCTCAAAATGTAAAACCTGGAAACGCTTCTTACGTAGCAACATGAACAGTTATGGTAAACATTATTGATATAGCACCAAAATTATACTAAAACGAATTAACATTTTTCTGAGATAACCCAAGGAAAATTAAACTTAATTGGAGCTATTTAGTAGAAAAACATTTGACTATGCAATGGATTAAAACCGCCGTTTTGTTAAGTCGTTTGGCTTGAAAGTTAAAAAAGGAAACAGTTTAGTAACAGTTTAATGAATCAAAACATCGTCTGTTATCAAAGTCGAAGCATATATATATATATATATATATATATATATAATGTGTACGTTATAAG
>NW_013672567.1:4270-11537 GCF_000517525.1 Limulus polyphemus
CATATATATATATATATATATATATATAATGTGTACGTTATAAGATTCATTTCAATGAGAAATATTCAAACATTAATAGCAAATAAAATGTAGTATTTTATGTATCTTCACACTCGTGCTGTTGTAACGGTAGATACTTACAAATGTCCAACCTCGTGAGCAGCCACAATGATACCACTAAATCCTCCACTGTCTTCGATAATAGCTACACTGTTTACTTTCTCCAGTCTTTTGTTCACGACACAAGCTCCCCCAACATAAGCAAAACCTAGAGAAAAACTTGTTAATATCCTTTCACAATAACCTAGTTTCTTTGACAATAACAGACACGTCATAAGTCAGTGATCTACTCAACTTACCTTCAGTTCCTCTGTTATATCGTCCACCAACGACACACATCCAATTTTGTGATAACGACAGCCACGTCATTAGTCAGTGATCTACTCAACTTACCTGCAGTTCCTCTGTTACATCGTCCGCATTCAAACCGCCGACGACACATATCGAGTTTTGTGACAACGACAGCCACGTCATAAGTCAGTGATCTACTCAACTTACCTGCAGTTCCTCTGTTACATCGTCCGCCTTCAAACCGACGACACATGTCGAGTTTTGTGACAACGACAGCCACGTCATTAGTCAGTGATCTACTCAACTTACCTGCAGTTCCTCTGTTACATCGTCCGCCTTCAAACCGCCGACGACACATATCGAGTTTTGTGACAACGACAGCCACGTCATAAGCCAGTGATCTACTCAACTTACCTGCAGTTCCTCTGTTACATCGTCCGCCTTCAAACCGTCGACGACACATATCGAGTTTTGTGATAACGACAGCCACATCGTATGTTGGTAATCTATCTTCTCGATATAAGTACTTCCCCAAATCTGTCAAAGCTCCTGCAGCATCTATTGCATCATTGTTTGGAGACTTCAGTCTGTTTTCTTCAAGATAGGGCGTGGCATCTCTATCCTACAATAACGTAGATACACAGTTATAATATGGGTATCTTATTATCAACGAGGAGTTATTTTTTCATAATGAGTATTAAAACATTCATAACTCGTATTGTTCTTCTAACTTTGTTTTTGTATATAAGCCTTCTTAAAAATGAAGAGACTGTCCAGTTTAATTGGCTAAAGATTAAGCTTAGGAGAAAGGGAGTGTTTGAATTCCAAATTGTCTTTGACCTATCACTGAAGTTCATCTGGTGGAATAAAACTGTGATGATCAGAAGTGATGTCTTATATAAATCTTACACATGACAGAAGAGTTTGAAACCTTTAGTCATAACAAACATGTTCAAATATACACGTGAAATTACGGTTTCACTGTGCTAAACAGTAGCGTTATAAGATATACCACGTTCATCTGCTGCTGCTAATGACAAACATTTCAACCCTTTAAACAACACATGAACTTAGAATTTACGTTTCGGCTCATGTGACTTTGTGTACATTTTAGCACACTTCGTGTCACCAAAAATACACATGGAAGTTAAGTGAATTACATCAAATCGATTTTTGAGCCTCACCAAATCGTTACAGTCCGTGTCGCCACGTCTGGTCATGCTCTATCTGACGACCGTGCATTTTGAAAATAACCCTGTGACGTAGTTTTCATTGCAAAGAGCTTGGGAGTAAAACTGTTGTGTCCAAAGCACGCCACACCTCCCTGTTGTTTTCCATAAGTCATCTAGTGTAGAATGACAACAGTTTCCTGAAGCCCGTTTCAACATTCCAATCACAAAGATATCTATAATCGACTTGACTGCTATTTTATACCCATTTTTATACATTAATACCCATTTTATTCTCCAACTGCCTGAGGTATGCAATGGCTGAACAGAAGATATAACTGGAAGATTTATCTCTGTGAATCCACTCCCTGTTAGCTTCGTTTCCAGATGAACATTCTTCTTGATTCCTGGAACACGTTAAGAACTTTTGCCTCTCATCTTTGTGTTAATAGAAGTTCACCTATCTCAAGACACCGCACCTAACAATAACTGGGATAGGAGTTGTTACAAGTCTCCTTCTAGATGGTTCTGGTTCCTCAAGCTGATCCACATTTATTCGTTTCCCAATATCATTAGGCTCAAGAGATATCCCCATTTGGAAATTCTAAATTTCTGATCTCAACACATCTTCCTGATTTGTGTGCATGGAAAGTTTTATCGGAAAGGGCTATTACATACCCTTCCCAAAAGCGATCAATTTTCGATGACATCACACTATCTACGAAACGTCAAACAACGTAAGCAATGTCAAAATGTAGTTCCGATACACTCCATTCCACCACGATTTTATATCGGTTGTGGTTGTCAGGTGATTAACTAATCTGAATACTCAAAATCGTTTTAATACAACGTTCTCAGCTCTCTGTACTTTAGCACATTACATTTTACTTTACATGTATAGTTTAGCACATTACATTTTACGTTACATGTATAGTTTAGCTCATTACATTTTACTTTACATGTATAGTTTAGCACATTAAATTTTACTTTACATGTATAGTTTAGCACATTACATTTTACTTTACATGTATAGTTTAACACATTACATTTTACTTTACATGTATAGTTTAGCACATTACATTTTACTTTCCATGTATAGTTTAACACATTACATTTTACTTTACATGTATAGTTTAGCACATTACATTTTACTTTACATGTATAGTTTAGCACAATACATTCTGCACTCATATGTACCTTAGTACATTACATTTTATACGCATACTTTATCAATTACATTTTACTTTACACGTGGCTCAGGGTTAAGTTTAAGTGTTCATACAATAAAAACGGGGTGAAGGCGCAGATATAACATTTTGTAGCTTGGCTTAAACGCTAAACAAACGAACTTTTTATATTTACTTAATCACATTATATTTTACCGTACCCAAACACATAAAGTTGGAATTGAAACCTTGTTAGCTGAGTTATGTAATGTTTCAAACTACGCACGCAGCAAGAGGTAACGCCACGTGGAATATCTTTTCTTGATTTTAGATTATTCTGGGATACAATATTGAAGTATATTAGTAAATAATCTAAACATCAATTTCTTCAGATTCAAGCACGTGTTTTTAACGTAGTTTTGATTCCTTGATATTTGTAAGTTTGTTAGAAGTTTTTATTTTCAACTATGTTTCGTTCTTTAAAATTGTTTCCCCTCAGAATGTTATATTTCTTCCGTAATTTGAAAATTAACTCCTTAGCTTCTAAAGCCCATTTCAACACTTACTTTGTTCAACGAATAGTAGGATTGACCATCATATTGTAACGCCCAAAAGCCTGAAAGGGCGAGCATGCCATAGAAGATAAAAAAAAAGGCAAGTTAGGTTATGGATGATGAAGTACGATGATATGCAACCTATTTTCCCTTACTTACTAAAACTATCTAATGATAGATTTCTTCAAACTCCTGAAAATTGAAGTTGCACACCGTGGCTATCATATTACACACACACATTCATTAAACACAGGCTTTCGGAATACGAGTTTTTTGTTAATTAAAACTTCTTAATAGGAAATGTATATATAGTTTCCCTCTTATGATCTAGGCGATTTTCAGGTTTTTCGCTTCATACGTTTTTCCAAAGCCCCAGTCTACATATCTACTAAACTCGTCATAATACATAGAGACCCCCCCCACGAAAAAAACAAAAATCAGCTGTAGAAATACAGGAAGAGTTGTCCCGTGAGCTGCTAAAGAAATGTAGCCCCCGTAAAATAATGGAGAATTGACATATGACCGTATGATTTAATCCTGAATTACATATTCTATATATATATATATTATATATCCTGAAATATCCCGCCTGTTTCAACTATATTCTTTCATTTCATATCTGATCGCGATAACAAACATAAGTAATGTCTTTTACTGCACATTCTGGAAGAACAATTAATATTTCATCTAGTTGATTACATTATTAGTGAGATAACTTTGCAAAAGTAGTCAACATACCTTCCCAACGATCATTCCTGCTAAACTCACACGGATTTTAGGGTTGGATATGATCTTATAACGTAGATCCACCTACATCAGAAAAGAGTAGCCAATGAATTACACTTCTAAGTTTTTAAATTTATACATGCACGTATTGTCTTTTAAAAATGTCCTCAACACATACGTAAAAGTATATAGTCCTCGAAAGGGTAATTTCATAGAAAAAAAAATACAACATTTTATTTTAACAGTAAATCAAAAAGGAGAATTGTTAGGATAAGTTTTAATTAAAAGTCTGTTCTAAACGAACTTAGAAGTACTGTATTATTTTAGCACAACGAAAGCACGTGGAAAGAGTCCACCAATAACTTTGAAGCTACATCCCTAAGCAACAGAAACGTGCAGATTACATTGTAGAGCATCTTTAAATATAACAGGTCTACAGATTAAGTTAATACAGTCGTATCCTTAAACACATGTAATCAAAGACTATGAAAAATTTGAACATGTTATTATAAAAAACATCAGGTCTACAGATTAAGTTAATACAGTCGTATCCTTAAACACATGTAATCAAAGACTATGAAAAATTTGACATGTTATTATAAAAAAACATCTTTCATACACGAGGGCGCTAAAACTTGAGTGATCAAATTTCTAAAGACATCCGTCATTTCCATGAAAGTCTATATAAAGTCGTTTTTTAAATTAATTTAATCAAACCGATATCAATTATCATGCATAAGAAAACAGTTAATGTACTTATTAATAGCTTTGGGTTTTTCTGTCTTATTTTTATTCTGCTTTACTCCTCAACAAAAATAAGCATCTTACCTGTATCTTCCATGAATTCAAACAAACAATGATGTTACGTTATTTACATTTCAAGTTATTACATGGCTACTTATATTTGTATTTATGGCAAAGCTACACGAGGGTTATCCCTAATTTAGCAGTGTCAGACTAGAGGGAAGGCAGCTAGTCATCACCACCCACCGCTAACTCTTGGGCAACTGTTTTACCAACGAATTATAACGCCCCTACGGCTGAAAGGGCGAACATTTTTGGTATGACGGGGATTCGAATCCGCGACCCTCAGATTACGAGTCAAGCGCCCTAACCACCTGGTCATGCCGGGGCAATTTTGAACTACTTGTCAGAGAGAAGGCAGACTGCCACACACATCATCCATGCTAAGGAATTGACTGTCACTCTAATAACGTACCCATAGTTTAAAGTGAAGTGAAAGTTTTTGTAAGATGCACTGATTAGAGTCCGTCTCACCAGCATCAAATTCTAAAGCTCTCCCCCATCTTTTCACGACTAGTCTTGTTAAAAATAGGGTACAGCCCATCATCTCTTCATTCATGTCACGAAATTCATTTGGCAGTTCTACATAATCCATTCATGTGAGGACGTGTACGTAACATTCAGAACGTAGTTGACTATCTGACAAAGTCTAAAACACGTCACAAATAGATCTCTCTAACTTAATTGTACTGTGATATTAGTTACATTGACTTCCAATACACCTTTAATTTTTGCATACCCCATATGCTCATCTGCTTCTTATCTTTATTGATCTTCAACGCTATCGAAAGTGGTTTCTGGATAACGGATGTAAAATGCTTCGCTGTCATGATTATGCATACATCATTTTATGACAATGTGGACCTTAAACTTTGTTTTACTTTCCTAAAAAAGAAAAATGGGTGGTGGGGGTGGGGGGGGGTGTAACGAACACAACAGCGCCCTCTCTAACAATAATTATCTTCACTCTGTAGAGCTCCAGAGAGGTAATGTTCACAATAATCGTGAATATTGTATACATACTGCCCAACAAACTCACCAAAATTTCAGTCGAATATTCTGTTTAAAATTAACCTTCCTTTCGTTTCAACAGGAAGATGTAAAACAATATTGCTTTTAACCAAGTCCGTACACAACTCGAATCTTTAGTTTTCTCTAACTTTTGTAATTAGTAAAGTACCTTGGAGCACGCGCATCAAGGGTTTTGATATGCTTATCATGCAGTAACAAGAAACTGATTGGTTAGTGCTCTCACTCGCTGCACGAGCCACTCGAAGCAACTTATAAGCGGCTGTATTCTTCAACATATATGAACGTCTGTTCTCCATTTTACTCTATTCCTTGCTGCCCGTATCAACTTTCCTAATCAAGTTTCTCATCTCCAGTCAGTTTTCTAATGAGGGATGTTGAATAGATCAGTTACCTGCGCGTCCTATTGTATCACGTGACCTCTCACACACTTGCCAACACAAACTCGACAGTTGACTATGAATACCCGTGACACCGAAGATTTAGTGAGTTCATCCCAAAACTTCACTTCCCAGTTGCAAAACTGGTTAAACTGGTTACTTGAGTTTTAACATTCAAAACGAGGCCCAGCATGGCTAGGTAGTTAGGGCGCTCGACTCGCAATCTGAGGGTCGCGGGTTCGAATCCCCATCACACCAAACATATTCGCCCTTTCAGCCGTAGGGGCATTATAATGTGACGGTCAATCCCACTATTCGTTGGTAAAAGAGTAGCCCAAGAGTTGGCGGTGGGTGGTGATGACTAACTGCCTTCCCTCTAGTCTTACACTGCTAAGTTAAGGACGGCTAGCGCAGATAGCCCTCGTGTAGCTTTGCGCGAAATTTAAAACAAACAAACTAACATTCAAAACGGAAATTCTGTTTTTATCTGCAATATGCAATTAACCTGGTTTACGAGCATATTTGTAATAACCTTTCTCAAAAAAGAAGTTTCGCTGTTTCGTCTATTCGAACATGATAATGTGTGTTTAACATTTCCTGACCCTTAAAAAAGTAGTACCAACATATCTAATTTGTATTAGGTCGTCAAGAAATTAATATCGCTTTTTTTAGATGAAAAACCCGAACAACTTATATAACAAAGCAAAACATTTATTAAATGAAATATTCTCCATTCTTATCGATGATGCTTTTCCATCTTACAATCAAGTTGTTAATGCCCTGATTAAAGAAATCACTTGGCTTTGAAGCAAAAAAACATGTCGATGTTCTCTTTAACACCTTCGTTTGCATACGTTTTCCCATTAAGATGGTGTTGCAGTGAACGAAAAATACGGTAATCTGATGGTGTCATATCTAGAGAATATGGTGGGTGGGGGAGAACTTTCCAACCCAACTCCATAGTATTGTGTTGCGTCAAACGTGCCACATGTGGACGTGCATTGTCGTGGAGAAGAACCTTTTCCGATTGACGAGTGAAGGGCGTTTCTGATGAAGAGCTTGATTTAAACGTTCCAGTTGCTGACTAT
>NW_013672567.1:12254-15020 GCF_000517525.1 Limulus polyphemus
TTAATGAAAGTGTTCCAAAACGCGACATTACTTTCTTGACGACCTAATATTAAACTGTTTATATTAGCTTCTGCAGACTTTAACGTAGTCTTTCATTAGAGAGAACAACATTTATACATTTACTATGTGTATTTAAAACCAATACTGTGTGCGTGTGATACAAAACTTACCCCATTCCAAAAGCTGACATAATATCTCTTGATATCCCTGTTGTTATGACCATGAACTTTAAAAGTGTCATAATCAACGACCAATAAGACTTCTGGCCAGACAGCTTCGGGAATTTGTCTCTTGACTCGCTTTTGGTTAACAGACGTACTGTTGAGAGTCTCCGGAAAATCTATTGGCACTGTATTACAAAACGTAAATGACAAAATAGTACAAGGGCTGCACTGATGTGCTATAAACCACAACAGACAAGATGGCAGAAAGTCTACAGTATCAATATGGTGGAAACCACAACAGATAAGATGGCAGAAAGTGTACGGTATTAATGTGGTATAGAAACGCAACAGATAAGATGGCAGAAAGTATTTAGTATTAATGTTGTATAGAAACGCAACAGATAAAATGGCAGAAAGTGTACGGTATTAATGTGGTATAGAAACGCAACAGATAAGATGGCAGAAAGTATTCAGTATTAATGTGATATAGAAACGCAACAGAAAAGATGGCAGAAAGTATTTAGATATTAATGTGGCATAGAAACGCAACAAATAAGAAGGCAGAAAGTATTCAGTATTAATGTTGTATAGAAACGCAACAGATAAAAAGGCAGAAAGTATTCAGTATTAATGTGGTATAGAAAAGCAACCGATAAGATGGCAGAAAGTATTCAGTATTATGTGGTATAGAAATGCAACAGATAAAATGGCAGAAAGTATTCAGTATTATGCGGTATAGAAACGCAACAGATAAGATGGCAGAAAGTCTACAGTATCAATATACCTCGTTCATTTGTTTGTTTATTTGTTGTAAAGTGAAAAAATACACAATGAGTAATCTCTGATGTGTCAACCGAGGGTATTGAAACCCAATTTTTTAGCGTTATAAGGCCTCAGAGTTATCGCTTAGCCACCAGGGGGCATCAGTTGAGTCCAAAAAGACACAGATAAGAAAGCGGAAAATAGTCAGTATCAGTGTGGTGTAAAATGCACCAGATAAGACAGTTCAATGACAGAAACATATACTTAATATTGTCAAACTATTTTAGATGTATTTACTTTTGTTCAAGTTGTTTTCTCTTGGTGCATACTTATAATGGAGTTGAAAGAGTCTGTTTCCTTAGCAAGTGCGTATAGAACTGTTCAAGTACTTGTTAAGCAACTCAGTTCTAACCTAGTAAGATCGGGTTTTATTCTAATGTAAGCAGAGAGCGAGTGAAACTAGCCTTCTAATGCTGCTATTTATTATTTTTAAGAAAGTTTGATTACGAAGAACACTAGAAACTGCGAGTTAAAACTTAATTATAACCATGTAAATACCCTACATGTCATGTTGGGTTAGAAACATACATATATATCATTTTAAATTAGAAGTAAAAAAACACATCATACATTATTCAAATTCATTACTTGGATTTAGACACAAATATAGCTAATTTCATAGTTTATATTAGTTTCTTCAACCAACTGAATTGCTATGTTAATTAATTAATATATTTAGATACTTCATTCGTACCTAATCTCACATTTAAATCTGTTCTTATACGTAAAATAGTCTACATATACTAACTTAGTAGTGGGTTACACGTGTGAGTACGTTTTAACCATACGAAACTATGTTAACTAAAGAGAGAATTGAAAAATGTCTCTCTGAAACTTTTCATTTTCTCTCTCTCTCTCTCTCCGAGTCTTTTTAGTTACGAACCATCTCACGAACCCCCCTTTTTAACTTTCTCTTGATTTGTGGGTAAAGAAGGCCATTAAGGATAAATAGACTAACCAAGTTGTGGTATCTTACTATTTGTGACCAGACGCAAAGGCCTTAATTATGTTATTTGAAGTTAGACGTAAATGTTCATTTTCTTTCTTTCTCGTGCAATGTATTATAACTTTAACATGTTGTCCATTAATATTTTCTAATGTTTTAAGGCTACAGCGCCATCTTCGAGGGATAACTTTTACTAACCACCCACCATTCCCAAAGCAACCTATATTCATTTCTTCCTGTTTTTCATTCGGCACAACCACATTCCCACAATTGGCTGCAGGCAATGAATGGTGGTTGAAATATGGGACACTCTGGGTTTAGGTATTCATATTTCACTGCGCGTGTGCAGCTTGAATATAGAGGTTAAATTTAATACACCACAGCGTGGGTCCTACTTCTCAGGTATCTCTGTTGCCAAGTCTTACAGCCCCCCTGCGTAAGTTTGTTCCGTGCAGAATTAGAAAAAAAAAAAAATTGGGAGAGTGATATATGACGATACTTGCTCTTAAACAATAGAAAATTAGCACATCTGTTTCGCTACATAAAATTAGCACATTTGTTTTGCTATATAAAATTAGCACATTTGTTTTGCTATATAATATTAGCATATTTGTTTCGCTATATAAAATTAGCATATTTGTTTCGCTATATAAAATTAGCATATTTGTTTCGCTATATAAAATAAGCACATTTGTTTCGCTATATAAAATAAGCACATTTGTTTTGCTATATAAAATTAGCACATTCTGTTTCGCTATATAAAATTAGCATATTTGTTTCGCTATATAAAATAAGCACATTTGTTTCGCTATATAAAATAAGCACATTTGTTTC
>NW_013672567.1:15113-29666 GCF_000517525.1 Limulus polyphemus
ATTAGCACATTTGTTTTGCTATATAATATTAGCATATTTGTTTCGCTATATAAAATTAGCATATTTGTTTCGCTATATAAAATTAGCACATTTGTTTCGCTATATAAAATTAGCACATTTGTTTTGCTATATATATATAGAGAGAGAGAAAGGAAGACACTTGTGCAAGTCCATGGCAAACATCAGGAACTGAAAATTGTACAATTAAATATTAACCAAATGATAGCAAAAATAAAATCATTCGCGTTGTCCTAAGTTTCACCAAGTGAAAATCACTTAATATTTCGGTACATCTGTACACGTGACCAAAAATGGTAGAGTTAGGCTTTGTTACTCTGTCGTAAAACGTCATTAGGGATATCACTGGTAGGTGGTATTCTGTAAAGATATTGTAGGTGGTGTCATCTTACGTGATAGAAGTTAATGTAACGATTAGCACGTTACTGACAGCGACACCAACGTTTGTAATGTGTATTATAATCCTCACCTACATTCCCAGAATGTGAAAAGAAATATAAAAAATTAAGATATTTATCTTCATCCAAACTTTTTACTGTTATGCTTACGTACCGAATATTAACACACTGGGCTACTGCCAGGTGTCTCTTCTGACGTTTTCATTATGTGCAGGTCATTCAGATCCAATCGAAATTAGGTATTTGTTTGTTTGTTTGTAATTAAGCACAAAGCTACACAATGGGCTATCTGTGCTCTGCCCACCACGGGTATCAAAACCCGGTTTCTAGCGTTGTAAGTCCGCGGACATGCCACTGTGCCACTGGGGGGGGGGGGGGCAAATGTTTGTAATTACGTTTCTGATGTTCCTTAAAACCTTGTCTTGATTTCAGTTCTAAAAATATTACCGTTTCTTATATTATCAGTTTCATATAAACTTTCACATTAAATCATATACTTTATATGCATTTACACAATTTCCTACAGTGATTAGAAAATTAATTTTGTCTGATTTTTACAAATCTGAAATCCCTGTCTAGAATTCTAAATGCATTTTTTACCAAATATAAGAAAACGCTAGTCCATGATTGCACTAGTCCGAATCATTTATCAAGTCTTGATAAAATACATTTTTTTCATGCATGTACATCTAGATTTATTTTTACAAGAACTTCATTCCATGCGCGAGGAATTTATTATTGGAAAATCAAATATCAATCTGCGTGTTCTGTAACTCTATAGTTTTCCGTTAGATGGGGCGCCATGTGCCACTTTCCTTGACTTTTACATGGCTTTCATAATATAGCAGTCCATTTAATTGTTGGCTAGGCACTTCGTCTTTACACAATAAACATAAAATTCAGAATTTATCTACTGCATTCTTGTTGAGGGTTGTCTGCGCTAATTTTTAACTGATAGACAAAATATATAGCAATGGTTTTCAAACGAGACCCAAAACTCGAGTATTTGTTTGTAATTAAGCACAAAGCTACACAATGGGCTATCTGTGCTCTGCCCACCACAGGTATCGAAACCCGGATTCTAGCGTTGTAAGTCCGCAGACATATCGATGTGCCACTAGGGGGCAAACTCGAGTGTTTTTTAATAATTCACTATTCACTGAAGAAGAATATTCGAAAGCGCTCGAATTTTGGGTGATCCTGTGTGCTAACTTCTTGATCAGAAGAGATATAGCAAATAGTTAAAAGTACTCGCCGCCAAAGTTTGGGCTACATTAATTAAATGGAGAAATTTGATTGTCACTCTTATAACGCACCCACATATCGCTATTGGTTGCGGCAGCAAGATGCAAACCACAAACCATCGGATCTACAGTTCTGCTCTAACGACCGAACTGTAGGTTTTAAATATTCATTTTTTGTTTGTACACTTTTTTGGTACGCTTTGTTGGGTTTTTTTCGCTCAATAAATCAGTTATATTTTCGTCAATCATAAACGTTATTTTTTGGCTTTATGCATTAGCTACCCTATAATAAATTACTTTAGCTGTTTCTGTCTTAGTAATATATTCTGTGGTATTTCGGTGAATTCCATTCCATGAACCTGAAACAATAACATTGAAAAGCCATTATTTAGTTTTTGAATAAACCGCAATAAAATATCGAACAAGTGTAGAAAAACGTAATAATTGTTAAATCGATATATAAATCACCGTATTTAGCGAACTTGGGATCCCAAGTCGGTATCGGTTCCATTCGAATTCCATAATAGAGTAAAATATACTAAGATTTGTTACTATGGGCGTAATATTACATCATAGTCAGAAAGATTATATTCTAAATCGCCATCATTTTATGCTGGCCAATTGGGTTTACTATAAATATGTATTTCAATTACTAGCGACGAAGGTTTTCGGTTAATACTACTCTAGTTCATCTGATCGACTGAACTACAATAAACAATTATCTTATTGAAACCCTGTATTAAGGCAGTGAACGATAATGAGATTTGAATTAGCGTCTGTGTTATTGTAATGAAATAATACACACGTGTCTTTGAATATCATATTCTGTCAATTCAGTACTGGAGCTCATCAGGTCGATTAGGTTAAAATAGTTTTCGACTGGAAAGTCGTGTTGAGGCTGCGAAGAATGATGTACTTTTAATTGGTATCAGTTTTATTGTGAAGTAATGTCACACATGTCTATTAAATGGCATATTACGCCCACTCAGGGCATTCTACGCACTGTATTGTTTATTATTTATCTCCGGGAATCTACCACGAATGAGAAGCTTTACAGTACAGGATTTTTCCAGAAGTTCTCGAGACCCAAAAGACAAAGAACTGTACATGACAAATGGCGATAATCGGTATATCAACAATGGTCATGAAAAAAGTTTGATCAGTTAGCGAATAAAGCGATACAAAAACTCTATAGCAGCACACATAATTTATAATTTAACTTAACAGGTGTTTGGAGAACTATATCTAGAGCTGTGACGTAGGTGCATTAATCAATTTGTTCCAATAAATCGTATTAATTTCGTGTATAATGTTTTATACTTTTAAAGATGATACTGCATTTTTAAGCATAATTAGGGTTAACACAGATCTTTTGTTGTTGTTGTTTTGTAGTTAAGCACAAAGCTACACAATTGGCTATTTGTGCTGTTCCCATCACGAGTATCGAAACCAGGTTTCTGGTGTTATAAGTCAGCAGACTTATCGCTGTGCCAAATAGGGTAGAGATCACTAATCATTTAAACTGGCCAACATCACGAAATGTTATTGGGATAACAACGAGTGAATGTAGTTAACTCGTTATAGGTTTCAATTATATTGATTTGTAAATTTAAGAATTTCTGGTCAGTATGTGATAAATGACTGTGTGTATTATTAACGTATATGTTATTTTAATTCTAATCTATACGACTAATTCTTCACTCCAAATGTTAGATAATATCGGTAATTAATTCAAGGATAAGAAACAATTGGGAAACTAAATAACACAAGATTACAGAAGCTATCGATAATTCAAGGATAAGAAACAATAGGGACACTAAATAACACAAGATTACAGAAGCTATCGATAATTCAAGGATAAGAAACAATAGGGAAACTAAATAACACAAGATTACAGAAGCTATCGATAATTCAAGGATAAGAAACAACTGGTAAACTAAATAACACAAGATTACAGAAGCTATCGAGAGTTAATGAAGATGCCGAATTCATTAAATTTTTAACATAGTTATATGTTACATAAGGTTATCTTTTGTCTCAGAAAAACGTATTTTAATTATCAAATACCTTACTACAAGAAACTGTACAAGGACTGACCTAATAAACTGTAACATTAATCTGAATGAAGTACAGTGTATTCATTTCCTTAACAACTTTCATAAATTGCTGACTTTTTTGCACAAGGATTTACAAATCAACAACTTCTTCGCTCGTTCGATTTCTGTAATTAACTCGATTTCCTGACACCAGGTTGTACCAGAACAGGTTCTGGCCGTCTTGCTAATTCCGTGGTATTCTTTAAAATAAACTTGCAACTTGTCAAATTCTTAAAAAAAAACATCAATAACTTTTAATTTACTAAAATAAGTAAATTCTTCTGAATTTAATTACGTTTCTTCTTATCGATCTAAACGCCAGGGTATTGTGCGTCAATCGTTTGTCACGGTCTAAATACTGACTTTTTTTTTGCAGTGTATTACATACTGTGGAAATGTTAACGCACAGTTTCATATTTTACACTAAAGTAACTTTCGAAAGATGTTAGAAAGGTCAACGGTAAGGTAACCGGCCCAGGATAGCTGAAAAAGCTTTCGTATCAAAATTGGACGCTAACCTTGTTAGGTGTTCGTTACCCTCATCGTTCTATAGGAGGTTTAGTAGAACAACTCGGACGATATCGGCTTAATAAAACTTCTGGCAAGTTCAACACCCCTGCTTGTGCTACACTGTGTTCATAAGCATGCTTGTATATCTTCTCTGAAGGGCGAGGGGCAAGTGGACAAATATTGAAAATTATTGGAGGCCACACACGGTTATCTTGAATTGCGCCTTTGTTCTTTCCCAAGTCCCAAACAGTTAGCGACAGGCGTATGAAATACCGTTAAAATATTTAGTTGTCAATTAAGCAAATTAGGTTTTGGTTCATTTATTTAAACTTATTTTCATTCAACACAAATTATTAAACCGTATATTACATAACCCATCTTTGTATTTGTTACATCGTTCAAAACACACTTTCTTTCATAACTCAACATTACTTTTATTGTGGTTGATGGATTCTTAATTTCACCTCTGAATGTTTTAAATGGTAATAGTTTCCAAGCGTAAGTATAAGTGGCGTACACGTTGTTTAGTTTACATTAACATCTGCTACTTTGTTTTGTTGAATTTCGCGCAAAGCAACACGAGGACTATCCACGCTAGCTGTTTCAAGTTTTGAGATGGTAGGCTAGATGGAAGGCAACTATTCACCAACACCCACCGCTAACCCTAGAGTTATTCTTTTACCAACGAAAGATGGAAAAGCCCATCATATTATAACGTCTTCACAACTAAAAAGGCGAGTTAGTTCGGTAACGGGATTCGAATCCGCTATCCGAAGATTGTGAGTCGAGTACCCTAATCCAGGACTAAAATTAAGATATACTCTTACGTTCTTGTTTATAAAGATTACAATGTATTGTTTCGTCATTTGAGTAACTTCGCTGTTTTCGGCCGTAATCCCAACAGTATCTCACGAAGTTCACCCAGATAAAAAGATTTACTTAGTTTTAAATCAATATACTAAGCTAACAATGCAAAATAATCTTGATAATATAAATATAATAATGATGATAATAATTACAAACACTAAAAATAAATATATTAAACGTGTTAACAAATACCGTTAACGAAAACTACATTAAAAATATATAGTTTTCAAAACTAAAGGTTATTCTTAATTAGCAACTCAATTTCCTTACGTTTCTTTTTTTACCCTCTTCAATGTTTGTCTCGCTATATATATATATTTTAATCTAACGAGTACTAATCATTTTTAAATTGATTTTTATTACCCATGAGTAATGAATATTTTTATTCGTAATTTCATAAATGTCTGTAAGCTGTTATCGACAGCTTCAAAAGTTAACAGAATTTAAACAAAACCCAACTTATCATATTCGATATACAGCAATCACTAACTATCTATAAATAGTTTATTTAATGAAAAACTAACCTTTTTTAAATTGAACAAGTATGTTTTGCTTGAATAATTTCCTTTCAGACAATCGTATCAGAAATAACAGTACAGTGGACTTTACGCTGCGACTTAACGCATGCTTTGATAGTATTTCTAAGGCTTTTTTTAATCAATTTAAGCTTTGACGTGGTGAAACGTCCTGGTAATACCATTTAACCCTCTATTGCATGCACTATGAAAACACGATGAGAAAATTTTTGCTTTGAATTTCTTAATTAAATAGGTCAACTATTAGGAATTGTTTCATTCGCAACTAAACGTGTTCATTGTTAACGGGGAGGGAGTTACTCACTTAAAATGCGCAGAAAATTATTTTCTTTGCAATACAAAGCCCCCCTCCCCCCAGTGGCACAGCGGTACGTTTGCGAACTTTCAACGTTAGAAACCAGGTTTCGATACCCATGGTGGGCTGAGCACTGATAGCCCATTCTGTAGCTTTGTGCTTAACTACAAACAAAAGCAATACAAAGTCCTTATTCTTTACAATTTTCCAAGTCGTGAAACTAGTTCCTCGTGAAAATAGACGCGAATTTTTATGGATTAACCCGAAGTGCAAAATGCGCTTTAAGATGCTGCTAGCTACTTTATGAACATTTCTAACAGATGTCGCCATCTTTATCATCACCAGCTTGTACGTAAGGTTCACTGTTCTCAAACGGTTTTAAAACAAAAAACCTTATTCAAACTGAAGTTCTTTATTTTAACTAAGCTAGAACTAAAATGGGCATTTTGTTTGTAATATCAAAGCTGGTTATATTTCAAAGTTGGAATTAAAAAGTTGCAAATAAGAAATTCTTTCAAAATATTCACAAATATTGAATCATGGCTTACAGAAAAGAAGAGCACGTTACAAATTTTAATACGTAAAAACTAAACTAGTACCATTTTCCAATACATGTGATGTTGAATACTTGGTAAGAGAGCCACAGTTACGGTCACTAAATCTACATAGTTACTTTAGTTATTGAAACGAATACGTACTAAATCTTCAATTGTAACAGTAAAACACGTATAATTCTCAAGAGAGATATTGTGAATAATATATAACATTAATAAGTTTAAACATTACGTAATAACCTTCTCAGGATTATTATTTTTAACTGGGACACGGTTCGATTCGGTCTTCGTTAAGCACAGAGCTACAGAATGGGCTATCTGTGCTCTGCTCATCATGGGTATCGAAACCCAATTTTTAGCTTCTTAAGCCTGTAGACTTACCACTGTACCACTAGTTGGCCTACGATGTGTTATCTGCCATTAAAAATTATAGCATTAAGAGCGAAACGTAAGCAATATTTTGATAATTGTATTATTAAATTAATTTCAAATACTCCTAAGAGGAAATGAAGCAAGAGCTCTTAAATATTATTAACTACTATATCAACTTTCTAAAGAGCCAGTCAAGTAACAAATACTAACACCCCTCATAGTTTACAACAACAAAATTAATTTTAGGAAAAAATATAAAATGCTTAATACTTACGATAGTCGGAATGCTCGTCAATTCCGAACATTTTGCGTTTGTACACAATATGGCGTCCTTTAAGTTCGTCAATATTTTTGGAATAAATTCCTTTGCCAGGGAGAAACCCCAGGGTTCTATTTCTACGAATTTCTGTTTCTTCGTCTTCGTCTAAAAACATTTCATCATCGACGTACTCGTCATTATCGAGCGATAAAGGCAGTGGTTTGATGACCAGGTCTTCGCCAATTGTGCCGTCCTACAAAAAAAAGTTATGAGCCCCTAAATTTAAATGTTTTTTAACATTTGTTTTTTGTTTGAAAACATTTCACAAAATTACAAAAGGCTTATCTGTGGATAAGCCGTTCTTAATTCTAAACTGGTAGATTAAAGAGAAGTCAGTTACTCAGCAGCACCCAAAGCCAATTGTTGGGCTACTATTGTCTGATCGGTTCGTTTGTTTGTTTATTGTTAAGCACAAAGTTACACAAGAGCTGTCTGTGCTCTATCCACTACGAGTATCTAAACCCGTGTTTTAGCGTCATAATCCCTAAGACTTACCGTTGAGCCACCAGGGGGTTTATCTGATCGAAGAGTGAGATTTGACCGTCGTTCTTATAATAATTCAAGGCCCCAAAGTACATCAAAGGAACACAAACCATGAACCTTTGGATTCACACACCGACATGCTAACTATTAGGCCACAGTGGCACCACAGCCCGTACGTGATCAGACAACAAATCAAACTTCATATATACTCTTAGAGTGTGACTAGTGAGCACAAAACGGGTATACAGAATAATAGTTCTTGGTCTACCATCAGTAATATTCTGTGTATGATACACACACAAAAATTGGCATCTAATAAACAGAAATAAAGTCACAATTTAATGGATCAAAAATTAACATATGATTAATGGTGTCGTGTCCGTTTCTATCGTTGGGCAGGTTTGTTTTTATTATTAGGTACAAGTAAAGCAAAGCCTAGTCCACTTGAAAAAAAAGGAAGGCGTTTTATTTCTTCAACTGGACGTTTTACAGCTCACACGTTTTTGTGAACTTACGATTATCAAGTAATAAGCAGTGTTCCCTCTAAGCTGCGCAGCTGCACAACAACAAATTAAATGCGCACATCGTCAATAATGATAAGGAGTCTCAACACGTTGACGGCCTTAATAACCCTAGCAGTCGACAGGCCTAAAGCCCAAATAACCAACTGGTAGCATTGCAAAGTGGCCTAATGATTCAATAGGGTTGATTGTCGAAAAATACCACCACCACCACCCCCAAAAAAAGGAAACAGGTAGTGCACATTGCCTTGATATTGGTGCAAATGAAAAAAATTCATGAATTGAAAAAATTAGAGGGAACATTGGTGATAAGCCTAACTCACAAACAACGCTTGATAGTCATTACTTGTTGCCCCCCAGTGGCACTGCGGTGTGTCTGCGGACTTACAACGCTAGAAACCGGGTTTCGATACCGTGGTGGGCAGAGCACAGATAGCCCATTGTGTATCTTTATGCTTAACTATAAACATTACTTGTTAAACGTCATATCGTATCTACGGCACTATCTCAAACACGTACATCGCTTCTTAACTTAGTGATGGATGGACAACACTGCACGATAAAAGACTCATTAACTAACTAACAGAATAATCTGTCAACTCACTGTCTAACTAACTGACTGTGGTGTTTTATCCAATATTTATACTTGTTCTTTCGCAAATCTCATGGAAATTCTACACGTCATTTTAAATCTAGACATAATGAATATTTCTTGTCATCATACGTAATACCAAAACTCCCTCTATCAAACAATGCAAAATATAAAATTAAAATATTAAAACATAACCTTGGACACTGCCCTCTTCCTATATTATGAAGACCCCTAAACAATTTTAATACACAAATAAAACAACACTTTAAACATAAACGTACAAAATTAGTAATAGTCACTACTTACAATTAACAAAAATTATTAGTCATGAATAGATATTACAATTTTTAAATCATTGATAAAATGTACTAAAGAAAGCGTGATCTAAACAAAGAAAAAAATCTTCATTATCTTAGTTTCAATGTTTAAACTGCCCATTCACCAGATCTAGTTGGTAAATTTTCTTTTCCGTGGCTTATGGCACGAAGATGGGATGACCTCTTGTCTTTTATTATCACTTGTTATCTGGGGGAGTTCTTTTTGGGTAGATGCTCGCGGAAATCCACTGGCAGCTCCATCCTTGGTGATACTCTAGAAATGGTCTCAACAGGAACCTAAAGTTCTCCAGGATGTTGACTTATCTCTGACAAGATGCCTGCTAAAGCTAATCAGTTAGCTGTTTTCTTATCAACAACCTACAAAAGACGATCACAATAAATGAATTTTGGCTTTGACCACCTATTCTTCTGTATTCTGCTCTGTTGCACTCCAGGTCGGCTGTCTTTATTGCCCTGTGCGCCCATCTCTGTTGTTACTAGAAATCCAGCTTTTGGTAGCGTAACTCTCATATAATGCTATTTGTGATGCTATTTGACGCTAGTCTAACTTCAAGTCCATGTTTCATATAGAGTTAGTTTTCACTATGCACTTTTCTTCAATGTCATTTACCCACACATCATGTTATGTAGAGAAGCTTCCCATGATGAAAGTGATTCCCAATTTTCCTCTTGCTGAAACTTTATGTCCATTTGCTATTCGCATTAATTACTGGAGGTAATTTCCCACCATTAATTACCAGATATGGTCAAACAGTTGTAGCCATAGAACTTGTGTCGATCAACATGGTGAATGGCTTGCTACCATTTTATCCGTTTGACTCGTGGAATTGGTTTTTTTAAATAATACGTTCTTTGCAGATGGAATATTCTTATCCTCAAAATAACGACTCCTTGACTTATAATCAACGAATAATTCGTCGCAATCTTGAAAGTAATTGTCCAAATTTACAACAGCTTCATTTTTCTGACATCATTCTGGAGAAGATTATATTCCCTACAGGTTTATGTCCGAAGTTCTTGGCAATTTGTTACATTTGAAACACTTTATGTCTTGGGGCTTATTTCTTCTGTTCTGTGTAACTAGTTGCCTAACTAATCATTTCAATTTTTCTAGTCTACCGTCAAAAGGAATTAATGTTTAACACTACTTCATCTGATGATCCTGTAACTTCTGGATGATCCCTTTAGTTGTGTATATGCGAATTTAATGGATTCATGTTCAATTCCAACTGGAGGACATCCTTTAAAGATGTACATCTATTTGCTTTGGTTTCATTTGTATAAACTCATCAGCATCTGTGAATTGGTCACAAGCCAATTAATCCAACATTTCACTTGAAGCATCTAGGCAATACAGTTGGGCAAGCTAAGGTCTCTTTCTATCTTGTTCCTAAACTTTGCTTTGGAAATTTCCTTTTGTTGCGTTACTTCTACCCTGTTCGATAAAGCAAGCCGCCAATGATTGATATTTGTTTTACAGTCTCAGCTGGAAGATTGCTTAATGTTGTTAAGGATGGTGATGGCATTTTAAATGATCAGCAATATGAATAGCTTGTTGTTCAATTTACCACCCTTCCACAAGGAAATTATTTCAAACTGAGCCTGATATGCCTCCTATGGTTCCTTTCTGTCGTGGTGTGTTGGTTTCTTGACTAAGTGATATTCTTGAACCAGCCTGCTAAATTCTGTAGCTTCATGA
This sequence comes from Limulus polyphemus, assembly GCF_000517525.1. Lineage (NCBI taxonomy): Eukaryota > Metazoa > Arthropoda > Merostomata > Xiphosura > Limulidae > Limulus > Limulus polyphemus. Next base: position 25,956 of record NW_013672567.1, read on the forward strand.
GGTAGTGATACACGTGAAACCGTCCAGGAAGGTCCTGCAATCACAGGTGGCACAGAAGTAGCAGTTTGGTTTGGTTTGAATTTCGCGCAAAGCTACACGAGGGCTATCTGCGTTAGCCGTCCCTAATTTAGCAGTGAAAGGCTAGAAGGAAGGCAGCTAGTCATCACCACCCACCGCCAACTCTTAGGCTACTCTTTTACCAATGTCACATTGACCGTCTCATTATAATGCCCCCATGGCTGAAAGGGCGAGCATCTTCGGTGGGACGGGGATTCGAACCCGCGACCCACAGATTGCGAGTCAAGCGACCTAACGACCTGGTCATGCTGGACCATTTAGTAGTTAGAGATGTGGACCAAATGGTTATTGCTATTCCATATTTAATACAATTCTTGGACAGGTGACGCAAGTAGTGTGGCTGATTTGATCATTCTATTTACAAATTGATTTTCCATGTGTTTTATTCTGTCATTTATGTTCTTTGCTTTTGCAATATTTCCGTACTTCACTGATGCCTTTTAATACTTCGTTTTTGACTTTTTTGATGTCCTTTTGTACTTCGTTTTTGACCTACTCGATGTCCTTCTGTACTTCGTTTTTTGACCTACTCGATGTCCTTCTGTACTTCGTTTTTGACCTTCTTCATGTCCTTTTAGTACTTCGTTTTTGACCTTCTTCATGTCCTTTTAGTACTTCGTTTTTGACTTTCTTGATGTCCTTCTCTACTTCGTTTTTGACCTTCTCGATGTCCTTCTCTACTTCGTTTTTTGACCTTCTTCATTCCTTTTAGTACTTCGTTTTTGACTTTCTTGATGTCCTTTTGTACTTCGTTTTTGTACATTCTTCATGTCCTTTTAGTACTTCGTTTTTGACCTTCTTTCTGCACTTCATCTGTGTTTGCCCCCTAGTGGAACACTTACAACGCTAGAAACCGGGTTTTGATACCCGTGGTGGGCAGAACACAAATAGCCCATTGTGCTTAACTTCAAACAAACAAATCATATGTGTTTATTTTTACTACTTCAACTTTGCTGTTATAATCCTTCAGCATATCTAACATAGCTTTTCAATAAATTTTTTAAGCTCTTCTTTTAATTTTGCGTCTCTTTCTTTTAACTCATTTCTTAAATTCCTGTATCTTTCTTCTTGATATTCTTTTAACGTTCTCGGTTTTTCTGCTTGTTCTTCTTTCAACTGTTTCATCATCTCTAGCAAATATTTGATCTCTCTTCAACCATGTATCGCCATCTTGAAATTTAGTCTGTAGAATTTTATTTCCCCAAAATGATCACATTCTTTACACCATCTTGTACCGGTTTCTATCACAATGTTTTATTTTTGATTAGTTGATAAAAATAATACAAAGTCCAGTTCACTTAATGAACTTTTTCAACTAAAAGTTTTACATCTCTCGCAGTTTCACGAACTAACGATAATCCAGTGCTAATCTAACTCACAGACAAAGCTTAACAGGTACTTTCATTTTATATTTCCTTTTGTATCTACGGAACTAAAAAATGTAGAGCATTTGTTAGCTCAGTAATCGATAAACACCCACTCACTCACTAACTAACTGAATAACTAATCAACTCACTATCTCGTCATCTTAATAGCTAACTAATAAACGACTATGGTTATTTTATATAATATTTATTTTCCCATAAGCTCATAAAAATTTGAGGCGTCACGTCAAGTCTAGACACACAGGAGATTTTAACGTTGAGCACGTCATCACTAAGTCATGCAGAAATTTCCACTAACAAACAATACATTAAACAATAAATTCAATAACATGGCCTTCAAAAATATAATAAACTGTAAAGTAATAAGCATAAATAAAATTATAATAAACAGTGAAGTAATAAATAAAAATAAACTTATAATAAACAGTAAAGTAATAAACACAAATAAACTTATAATAAACAGTAAAGTAATAAACTTATAATAAAGAGTAAAGTTATAAACACAAATAAACTTATAATAAACAGTAAAGTAATAAACACAAATAAACTTATAATAAACAGTAAAGTAATAAACACAAATAAACTTATAATAAACAGTAAAGTTATAAACACAAATAAACTTATAATAAACAGTAAAGTAATAAACACAAATAAACTTATAATAAACAGTAAAGTAATAAACACAAATAAAATTACACTTGATTTCCGATGTAAATTAGCAAGTACTAAATAAAAAATGCATTAACATGTAATGAATAGAAATAAAACCATCACTCAATTCAATATAAATTAAGACATAATAAATGTAAGTTAAAACAACGTAAAAGACAAAAAGAACATCACAATGAGAAGGATCAAGCGTAATACATGGTTTCCACCCACCCACCTTCACCCTCAGTGGCAAGTCGGGAGGCTTAAACGCTAAAAACCGGGTTTATATACACGTGGTGGTCACAACATAGATACACCATTGTGTAACTTTGTGTATAACAGCAAACAAACTGAACATTTGATCAATAACTGCAATTACATTCAGGTGTTTAATTGTATTGTACGGTGCTATAAAATTCAGAGTAATTTACCCTTATTCATTACATTCAGGTGTTTAATTGTATTGTACGGAGCTATAAAATTCAGAGTAATTTACCCTTATTCATTATATTCAGGTATTTAATTGTATTGTACGGAGCTATAAAATTCGGAGTAATTTACTCTTATTCATTACATTCAGGTGTTTAATTGTATTGTAAGGAGCTATAAAATTCGGAGTAATTTACCCTTATTCTTTGACAACTATCTAGAAATTGCATGTTTACTTAGAATCCTCCCACAATTGTGAACAAGAAAACACATGTACGTACTATCTCTATCTTTCCGTTATCTGCATTTCTTACTAGAACAGCAGCCATATTTGTTTCGTCATGGTATGGTGAGCCGATTTCCTTCTCGGTAGGTTCCTGAAAGAAAATCCAGCAAGTGTTACATGGAGAATTTCAAAAATCTGCTAATGTTAAAAACACTACTTCTATGCGCACTTTCATTATTTTTCTACTCTACTGTTTATTCTTGCGTTTATTCCAGGAATGTTCTTTATTAAACTAACGGAAACTACTGAACAGATTTGATGTGAAATCACTGTCTGAAAAGATAAGACAACACAACGAGATAGATTGACTGTGTTAATGGCTGAATGCGTCATTTAATGAGTAATCACTATAACGGCTGTACGAACATGTTGGCGTGTTTTCGTGCTAGTGAAAGTAACTGTGAAAACAAGCGGTTCTATGTATATTGTATTTCAAAATACGAAGCTTTTGTGTATATAGATTCAAAAAAAAAGTTGCAAAATTTTTCTGTGGCCTAGCCAAATTGAGATTTGTGTTTGTGCATAAATTTTATTTTAAGAATTTGTAACTTTAAGGTACTTTGTACTGGCGAGCCGAGCTTAACCCTCTGCAGATCTAACTTATAAATCAGAAATTATGTAAATCATATCATGTGGATATGTGCTCCAACATTATATTCGCCCGGCATGGTCAGGTGGTTAGGGAGCTCGACTCGCAATTTACGGGTCGCGGGTTCGAATCCCCGTTCCACCAAACATGCTCGCCCTTTCAACCGTGGGGGCGTTATAATGTGACGGTCAATCCCATTATTCATTGGTAAAAGAGTAGCCCAACAGTTGGCGGTGGGTGGTGATAACTATCTGCCTTCCCTCTAGTCTTATATCGCCAAATTGGGGACGGCT
>NW_013672567.1:30666-39515 GCF_000517525.1 Limulus polyphemus
ATCCCATTATTCATTGGTAAAAGAGTAGCCCAACAGTTGGCGGTGGGTGGTGATAACTATCTGCCTTCCCTCTAGCCTTATACTGCCAAATTAGGGACGGCTAGCGCAAATAGCCCTCGTGTAGCTTTGCGAGAAATTCAAAACAAACAATCTGACATTATAAAGCACAGAGTTGTGTGAATGGCGCGTATTAATACAACTTGGTATGTTGAACAATAAAAAACAGACTTAGAGTACTTAAACCATCCTGATACGTATATCGTTCAACAACAAAATAACACAGGTTGATAATTAATTAATTAAAGCTAATATAATATCTGTATGATATGTAACATGATTACTGAAACTAATACTCTGTACTAATCTGGAAAATACTATGTCACATTGATATTAGTATAATATTATACTAGATGTACTATCGCAGGGCCCCCGAAATTGTTCTTTTTCAAAGTAAATAAAATCAAAATTAAGAGTAATAAATATTTTTATTTTTTGCTTCTGAATTTCATAAGTCATGCTGTGTTGTAACCTAGAGAGTGCATAATTCTTCTCGTGATACATGGCATGCTCACGCTTTAATGACGTCGCGACAGTACAAATTACAACGTTAAGCGTCCCTTATGTGTTGTCATTTTAGTGTCTACTGACTGACTGACAGATAACACACTACTGTATAGTGGTGCGAGCGGTTAAAACAGGTGACCTCTTTCGGGGAAATAACATTATAAGATATACCAAGTGTTCGAATTGGGCATTTAACAGACAGAGGTTCAGTTTTTTCTTTCAGTTTATAAGGGGAATCCTCCTTGATTGTGGAGAACATGCAGCTGTAAATTGATTTCAGGAACTCGTTAACATTCCCGACATAATGGCCAAAACTGCAAATGTAATGCTTTACAGTTTATTCCAATGTACACACATAGAATTATGAGCAGCTTTGTAAGTTCCTCAAGAGTGCAGAAATAGCACAAAATAGTACTATCTATTGAGAAATAAGGAACACAGTAACAAAATGTTGGACAAAATCAACCTTGAAGTGTAGTCTTTATAAAGAAACTAGCTGAGACCCGCAAAACATTTGTGGTCAAATTAGAATCTTTATTGCAAAAGCACTTCTTTAAATACAGGATTTCTAGAATAGTTTAAAAGAATTCTAATCGCAGACACTCAAATCTATGAGTCCACTTGTCTTAGTCCTAACCTTAGTTAAGCCTTTATTAAGTACGGCCGATATTCGATAAAAAGATAAATTAATACTGTAACTTGTGTACGTTTTTTACTTAATCCAGTTAGGGCTAAACCTTACCGCACTTAATACTATCAATAAATAATATTCTAATATTATTGTACGACCTAACGTTAGACCTTTTTAAAAACTTTGATAACCTTTTAATATGTTGTATAAAATGTCTACTAAAGTGTATTTACGTCCTTTCTGGCGTAACTCGACGATTTAACAAAGACACGTTTTCAAATTGCGAAAAAAGGTGCAATTTTTTTTACATTTTAGTCCAAATATACCTTTAATTTTCGATCAATCGTAGACTACTTGCTTCTAATTGACAGGAAGCCAAACTACTTAAATTATATAACAAGTTGCTATAACATCATTGCGTAACCGAGAGACAGACAGAGAGAGATACACAATGTTCGATGACAAGGAACCCACTTTGAGACTAATAATGCTTGGAAACGTTGTACATTGTACATTTGCTGCTATGTGAAACTTATATTAAAATTTTTCTTCATTACCCATTCAAGCCGTCTCCAAGCATTATTAGATACACAATGTGTTTTATGATATTAGATGACAGAGATTACAAACAAATAAAACAAGGAAACTCGTCAGCTATTTTAAAAATCTATTCCATTCCTTTTCATTACCTTTCAATTTACCATCCTCTTATTAATATTTGTTCCTTACTCATTTCAATCTGAAATAAGGTTTAAAAACTATTAGTAATACACTTAAAATCCAATCTATATGTAATTATTAGAAAGGCTGTAAAACACCTGTTTTTTTAGTACTGAAGTGTCATCTCTTTTCAGTATATATATATATATATATTGCTTCTCCCTTATTTGTAGCTTGTCAATTTTTTGATAAAGTCATCACTTGAAAACTGTAATACATCATTACCAAATATATTCGAGAACCATTGCTGAAAAGCCAAATTTCGGATTTTTATAGTATTTTTATGTGTTTCGGAACTAAGATTAGCTCTATTAATAAAAGTTTTCCTTTAGCCTATGAAGTTCACTTTCTTTTTGCATTTCTAATCCATTCAGCTGTTTCTTAACATTATACTTTGTGGGATTTTTTAATTTCTTATAAATTCTACCATTATTCTATTATTATAATTCCCATTTTATAATTTCCGAAAAATATTTTACTTTATGGATTTTATTTCTTAGATAGAAGGGAAGTATTTTCTGTTCAACATTTAACTTCCGCATTTAATTAGGTTTATATAATTTAATTTCAGGTGGAAAGCCAATTAAAGTACGTTCCGTCGATCCTTTTAGAAGAACTAGACGCCAAACTAACATAACCATTGTACCGTAACACACCAGGCTCAAATTCTAACAAAGCATTTGAATTACCGTTTGACAAATGCTATAAGACACCTGATCAGACAAAATGGTAAATCAGTAGTCGTATAAGAGGTCAGGGTTGTTACAAATAATTATAAATAATTTTACACGCACAGTCTACGAGTGTATGGAGTCAAACGTCAAAGGAGAGAGATTTACAAGATGGTGTTCTATATGAAATTTTCAAAGATTCAACAACGTGAATGCCTTTTTATATTTTGTTCTCTACTAAAGATGAATATGAGTGGAAGAGTTGAAATGTGGAAACATCTGTGGAAAGTTACCATTCCATAAAATTGACATTTAAAAAAAAAAGGTCCTAAGCCCCATTCTAACATTTAACATACTTATAAATCCCCTACTGTTTCTCATAAGCTCTTTTGAATTTCTCATTTCTTTTTATCCAAATCCCCAGCTTTCCTGTAGTTCTGGAAATCATCCAACATATCTGTCTAGTTAAACTTCTTAAACTCGTGGGTTTTATTCCTGGTCTTGTCTTCAGTTAAGTTTGATCTTCCTTGTTCTCAAATCAGTTCCACTTTAACTTTTAACCCATTGCTCCAATTCATTGATTATAAATCTTTTCTAATATCCTTAAAACAAAATATCATTTATATTTATCTCCACTTGTGGTAAAGTGTTAAATGAGGAAGGTTACATATTATGAGATGGTTGAACTCTACTTTTTACAAGAATATATTAGCTATATTTCTCCTTCTTAACATTCTATGGGAAGTATTTGAAATTGACCAGAATTATGTAGATGTTAATCCCTTGGTGGTAAGTAGAAAGATTGGAGGATTAAATGTAGATAAAGCACCAAGGCCAAACAAGGTTTTTCTGCAGATTTTTCATGGAGATGAAAAATCAAATAAGAGAGTCTCTCTCTCATTTGAGTTGAACAATAGATAATGGGCAGGTACCTGAGGGTTGGAGAATTCCTATTCTTACTGCTGTTTTTAAAATGGACGATAAGAGTTGTCCTGTAAATTATAAACCAATTAATCTTACTTCAGTAGTGCAGAAAATTCTAAAGTGTGATAAAAGAAGTTTTACATAATCATTTAGTCAAATATATCATCGTAAAAGAAAGGCAACATGGATTTAGCAAAGGGAAATCTTGCCTTATCTGTTATCCTTCTTCAAGTACATTACTTATCTGAATGAAGGAAGGGTTGTGGGCTTGGCACACTTATATTTTCAAGATGTTTTTGATTAGCTGTCACACAAAAGATTAAATAGAAAAATAATCTCAGAAGGAACTGAGAAAACTAATTAATTTGAGAGTGGTTGGGTGGGGAAAAGGCAAAAGGTTGTTATTAATGGAGTCCAGTCAAACTGAACCCTTGTTAGTAGTGAAGTACTTCAGGGGCTAGTACTCGGGCTATTCCTCTTTCATACTTACATTAATGAAATCGATAAGGACAAAATTAGTAAAGGTTGCTGATACCTAATTTGGCAGTGGAAGACTAGAGGGAAGGCAGCTAGGCATCACCACCCACCGCCAACGTTTGGGCTACTCTTCTACAAACAGATGGTGGGATTGACCGCCCCATTATAACGCCCACACGGCTGAAAGGGCGAGCATATTTGGTGGGACGGGGATTCGAACCTGCGGACTTCAGATTGCGAGTCAATCGCCATAACCACTTGGCCATGTTGGGCCCCTTATCAACCGAATCAAGTCATTCTGTATTACCCCAAAATCCCCAATACAGCTAGAAATACTCAAGAGTTTAATGTTACGGCTAGCGTAGATAGCCCTGGTGTAGCTTTGCGTGAAATTCAACACAAACCAAATCGATTGATAAGATGGAAAAATATTTGGCATGTGACTTAATTATCAAAGTGCAAAGTTATAATAGCTTAAGAGTATGACTTGGTATAGTGGTTAATAAGTCATTCAAGCCATAGAAGCATTACTCTGTTACTAGTAGTAAAGCTAATAAAATTTTAGGATCTATTAATAAACATACTAATTATAAGTATAAATATAACATTACCTATATAAATCACTAGTTAGGCCTAACATAGGATACTGTGTACAGATCTTAGTTAGGCCTAACATGCGATACCGTGTACAAATCCTATCTCTGAAAATTGATAGGGACTTACTAGAAAAGGTTCGAAGGAAGGAGGGCTACTAGGGTAATTTTAAGTATAGAAGGATTATTTTACAGGAATAAGATAAAAAATCTTAACTATTTCCTCTTGAGAAAAGTGGGATAAGAAGTGATCTTATTGAAATTTATAGGATCAATAGCTTAGAGACCTCGAATTTCTTTGTACTATATACTCTGACCATAAGGATGATAGGACACAAGTTTAAGATTTAGAAATGACAAGCTAGATTTGGGTTAAGACAGTTTTATTTTTCAATATGACTTACTTATGAAATAAATGAAAGTTAGCTGTAAGAAAGGTCAGAATTTCACAGGAGATTAAGAGGGGAATCGATGATTTCATGAAAGTAAAGAATGGTTTTAAATGTTAACTTCTTGTCAAAGATGAGTGTGCAGGGAAGTCTTAACGCACCAAATGGTCCCTCGTTGTTCATGGGTTATGTTAGACTGTATGGCGCCACCCAGTGGCACGGCGGCATGTCTGCGGACTTACAACGCTAGAATCCGGGTTTCACTACCCGTGGTGGGCAGAGCACAGATAGCCCATTCTGTAGCTTTGTGTTTAATTACAAATAAACAAAGACTGTATGGTTTGCCCTCTAGCATCAATACATTAGGTGTACATTTTTATATTTATTACAATCTTTAAAACAAGAAGTTATATTCTCTACTGAGATATCGATTACAAATTATTTACCTTCTCTACTATTATTATTGAATCAACGTAACCTCATAAGCAAAGTTTGTTTGTTTGTTTGAATTTCGCGCAAAGCTACACGAGGGCTATCTGCAATAGCCGTCCCTAATTTAGTAATGAAAGACTAGAGGGAAGGCAGCTAGTCATCACCACCACCCACTGCCAACTCTGGGGCTACTCTTTGACCAACGAATAGTGGGACTAACCGTCACATGATAACGCCCTCCCCCAGACTGAAAGGGCGGGCATGTTTGATGGGATGGGGATTTGAGCCCACAACCCTCAGATTGCGAGTCGAGCGCTCTAACCACCTGGCCATGCCTGACCTCCTTAGTAAATCCCCGCGCATGAGCAGTCTATAAATATTATCGATTCAAAAGTTTTTTACTTCCCTTGTGTAAATATTATTCAAACATTTCCTCTTAACATTTTCTTCTTTGATATACACTGTAAACTTTTAAGTTTCTGTTTTCATATTCTTAAAATCAGTTTTCGTTTGTTGTTTTTTAAACAACTGCCTCTCCCGTCCTTACTTGTATAGCAGCTAAGTCCTCGGTAACTTCTGAACCATCTTTTTCAAACTATAAATTTTGTTTCGTAACCCCCCGAACTATTTCTCTATTAATTTATAAAGTAATGTCTTGATTGACACTCGCCTAGTTAATATACAGATCAAAATCGATTTCAACTCTTTATGCCAATTTATGAGCATTGTGGAAATTCTTCACAAATTTCTTCACTAAGATTTAGAACAGATCCCTGTTTTGGAACGTATTCTTATACAGAAGTAAAATATAGTTTGTAGATTTGTTTTAGAAAAATAATTGAATTATTAATACTAGTCTCCTCTCCACAACATTTCAAATAATTAATTATATCTGTTAAGCAAAACAACAGGTAGCAGCTGGTACAGTCCACATATTATCTTCAGCGCCATCTAACCACAAAATCCAGCTTTCCTGTCAACATTGGAGTAATCTAGGCTTATGAAGTTGTACATATATCATAACAATACAGTTTTTTTTCTTGTGTTTCACAATTTATATGATTTTGGTCAACAAATCATTTAATTTTTCATAATTAAGGTTTTTTCCGTTAGTTAATTTTAGGTATAAATTTGGCAAACAAAAATGTGAATTTCACGCTATAGTATTAAGCTTTGATGGTAAATATAAAAAACATATAAAAGCAAAAAAACGTATTTTTATGTTGAATCAACTTAATGCTGTAAAAATAACTACATGCAGGCTATGAGTTCGACTTTTAACGTTATCATAAGTTTTTATATCTAATAACTGTATAAACAGTGCATAAACACTGCATTGTCGAAAGTATCCGGACTCTTAAGATATTTCGTACTGCAAACAGTTGCCGCTTACACGACTACTCTTAAATGAAAAGAGGAACTGACTGTCATAGTTATAATACTCCTACAGTTAAATGTGTGGAAAAGGTTATTGAGTGGCATATGTCAGCTCGAAACATGGATCTTCAAATCCCCAACCCAATGTCAGCTCGAAACATGGATCTTCAAATCCCCAACCCAATGTCAGCTCGAAACATGGATCTTCAAATCCCCAAACCAATGTCAGCTCGAAACATGGATCTCCAAATCCCCAACCTAATGTCAGCTCGAAACATGGATCTTCAAATCCCCAACCCAATGTCAGCTCGAAACATGGATCTCCAAATCCCCAACCCAATGTCAGCTCGAAACATGGATCTTCAAATCCCAACCCAATGTCAGCTCGAAACATGGATCTTCAAATCCCCAACCCAATGTCAGCTCGAAACATGGATCTTCAAATCCCCAACCCACTGAACCAAGCCCAACCTACTTTTCAAGGAAGTATAAATATACAGAAACTCCCAGGAAAGTATATCAGTAGTGTCGATATACGTGCAAGATACTAAAGCTTTGTGTGTCACGCGAATATACGAGAATAAAAATTATAGGTTACTATAAGTGAATAAAATCGATAGTTGAAGAACTTGTTGGCGAACAATATATTGTGCGTTAGACCATTCAAAGGTGTGTAGGACTTGACAGTTGAAATAATTAAAAAACGTTCCGTTTGGCGGACATTTTAATAAGGATGTGACAAACTTTGAAACAACACTATGTATCACGTTTGCTATAAATTCTCAATGACTTCACCACCTCTAGTGTAGCTGCATGTGAACAAGCGTCATCTACGCAGTGTGTTTTCAATTCGTGTATGTACTTTTAAAAGGAATAGATACGTAAACTGTATGTCACCCCCTCATAATGGTTAGAGCTGTTTAGCTTCGTGCAAAATTTGTCAGTACCACGACTTTATAAATGATCTCAATTTTGTGGAAGGATGAAAGCCCCTTCACGCAGTATCAAGGCAATGGGTGAATACGGAACTTCAAACGTGCAGGTGTTGTAAAGGGTTATAGAGAACTGTAGTTGTGTGAGCTGCTCCTCCACAGTTGGCCCTACTCGTAAAGTGATTACACGTCTAACCGTCCATAATTATCAATAATTTGTAAATGGAAAAATTCGAAGGAGCTATGATGACGGTTTTGTTCAGCAGACAAATATGTTGTTCCAATAAGACAGTTATGGGTGCTTAAGCCTTAACCTACAATAGTTATCGAAGTGTTTGGAGGAGTTAATTTAAAATGACATACCACAGCTTTCCAGTAACGCTAATTGGCCGAGGATTTGGTGCAAAAATGAAGACACATTACATCAAACACTTTTCTAAACATATTTTATGGCTGACCTCCCCCTCCCCACACACACACATTAGATGACCAAATGCTCAAGTACTTTGAGTAGGGCAGTATATAAATGTATCCAACTACTAATCAATGTTTCTCAAAATTATATATCAGTAGCAGGAAATATATTACCCACTATGGTTATTTATAATGCTAGTTGAAACTAGATAGTCCAATAAGATGTTATAGCTACCAACTGCTTGAGTATCCTTATTTATTAACAAGAAGCTTATATAATGTGAAGTAATATAAGATTTATAGAAAACTTTCCAGAGCCCTTAATTTTTACCACCTATTTCATTATGTGACATTTTGAAATTGTCCTTGCTGTATACTCACACCTATAAGTATATATGCGTACCTGACTGTGCGACAAGTTTCATTTGAATATTTGTATTTATGGCAAAGTTACTGAGGCTATCCGCCACCGTCCTTAATTTTGAACAACTGACCAGAGAGAAAAAAGCCCGTCAGTAGCACTTTATCACACACCATCCAAGTTAAGGGGTTGACTATTAATCTTATAACGCACCCATAACGTTAGTGCACGGAATATTTTATGGTATCCCACTGATTCGAGCCCGGCGATTAATCTATTCTGCGATCATTAATCTCCGTGTCTTGACAATATCATACAGTTATACTAGAAGACACGAATAACAAGATTCAAGGACAATATCATA
>NW_013672567.1:40402-41677 GCF_000517525.1 Limulus polyphemus
CATTAATCTCCGTGTCTTGACAATATCATACTAGTATAACTGTTGAATCTTGTTATTCGTGTCTTGACAATATCATACTAGTATAACTGTTGAATCTTGTTATTCGTGTCTTGACAATATCATACTAGTATAACTGTCGAATCTTGTTATTTCTCAACCATAATTTGTCATTGTTTGAAGAATGTCTCGAGATAAATCATTAAAGTACAGTTGTGTGTTTACAGGTGTAATTTCTAAAATGGACATGAAATTTAAAATATCAATATCTTGGTCGAGATGATTCATACAAAGTGTTGTACACGAGTCATCCAGAAAATTTTCATCGTGTGTATGTGTATGAAGATTAATCGTAGTGGACCTGCTGCCGTTTCTCTAAAACCGAATTCACGTGAGTAGTACTCACGAGGAAAACATCTAAAGCAAAAAGCGTTTTCCATCAACAAACTCTTACAAAAGGAATATGCTAGAACTCATAACACGAACCTCGCGTGAATAAATGTGAATGGTGTTAATATTGATCCTTGAAGTAACCGATTAGGTCATTCGGCTTTTCAAACATATCTTTTTAAACGTTTTATACATTAAATTGCCTGTAGGTTTTAGTGACAGGGTCTCTAATAACATATAACTCACATAGAACCTGTAACTAGAAAATTGTCAATAACAGAATTCATGACACTATGTTCGCTGTATATTTTACATTGAAAACGAGCGACATAGCCTAACTTATTGTGTCAAAATGAGTGCCGTGACAGCCAAGAACAAACATTGTGCAATGTGATGAAATATGTATGCCGTGCCGGTAGTGAACATGTAAAAAAAAAACAAATAATTTGAAGGTTAATATATAATATCCTCCCCGAACCTATTTCAATGTGAAGAAGACAGATAACAATAAGATCATGTCTACTCAAACCCAAATCACTCAAATATTTTTATAACCTTACGTTCTTATTAAACAGTTACCACCGTTTGAAACAGCAACAAAATACATTTAAGAAACGTTTAATACTCTAGAGTCTAGACCAGCGTTTCCCAAACTATGGGTCGCGACCCACTGGTGGGTCGCAAGCGGAATGTTAGTGGGTCATAAAAAGTTATACTAGAATTACGCATTAGCTTCGATTAAACGCTGTCTGTCGAGATAGTTCAAGACTCGGGCTTTCATTGCCAGGCTGTTGTTGTATCAAGCAGTATTGTTGATACTTATGTCAAAACAAAAGGTCTTTGATTGGAATAAATGTGTCGGAATATGTACGGACGGCGCACGGGCTG
>NW_013672567.1:42562-44639 GCF_000517525.1 Limulus polyphemus
ATAGTTTTTCAAATAATTTTATAATCACCGTGTGCTTTTATCAAGTTAATACTGTGATACAAACATTTAAACTATCTCAAATAATCTTTTTAAACAATAACTCTGAGAAGAAACAGGATATTAGTGTTTAATTAGGTTACCTCCTTAAAACTAAGATTGCGATTAAAATGTTGAAGTCAGATTATTGTGTAGTCCTTTAGCAGTTCCATATAAGATTATTGAGCCAACAACACTGTGACCTATGTTTTTAATTAAATCGATCTGGAAAAAAAAATCCATTTAGGCTTAACAACAGAGCTTACCTCCTGTTCCACTTCACGGTATACCAAACCATCTTTTGTTTGCTTCGCTTCCATGAATTTCATAGCTCGAAGTTTTTCGTCGAAATGATTGTTTTTATTCAACTTCAATTGCAGCTTTCTTCCCAGCGCTTTCAAGAAAACATGCTTACTTTCATAATCATCGGCTTCCCTTTTGCTGATGGAACGCACGTGAACCACTTCATAATCAGGAACTGTTTGGAGGCAAAACAAATGCGTGAGATTCGTGTGACTAATCTTCAAATAAATAGTAAATCAACGTCCTAAACACAGATTCAATAAAATTATATCAAGATTATATCGAAATTATGCACTCCGTGGTCCTAGATCACTTTTATTTTTTACCTTGGTCATGTGTCTCCACTTGAAAAATACGACCCAGTTCGGCAGCGGACATTCGCGTATGAATCTGTAAGAAACACAAAACAAGGAATGAATATATTGGCGGTATGAATCAGAACACCAACAAAAAAAAACGTGAAAATAAAAAATACAGAGGCTTTTTTTACGAAACACGATTGGGGAAGTAGCTATTTTGCATCAGAATTCTAAAACCTTAAATGTTTATTACACCCTATTAATTTTAAATAAATAACATATTTGTGGGCTAGACTGATCTAATACTTGACTCTTTCATAAGCAGTTGTGTAGAGACCGTAACGACACACGAAAGTTTCTACGTAATTAAAGGTAACATGGATCTGAAAACTTAAAGCACGTCTCTGAAAGTAGTTTATAATCCTTTTAAATTACAACGTGCAGTTCTGATTAAAATAAGTAAAATAGAAAATTTTAATATGCTTTATTTCTTAGAAATATGATAATAAAGATAATAAAAACTGAATGAAAGAAAATCAACGGAGTGGCAATAATAACAGCCATTGAAAAGTGTCTATATTTATTTAGATTACCTTTGGTCTGTACCATGAACGATATACTTCAATACACTAAGCCTAAAAAATAAAACTAATTCTAAAACAGACATCTTGGCCAATGTCCTTTGTGCCTAATCATAAAATAAAATCATAAGGTAAGAAAAGCTGATATTGACGGCGTGTGTGTGTATACAGAAAAAAATAATAAAAAAAAAACTAAGCCTTTTCCTGATAGATTTTATATGTGCTCCATTTCCAGTAGTCAGGGTAAAAGTTACCTTCTTTATAGCCTGTTGATTGTTATTATGCCCAGTTACAATCGCGTAATTTATGCCATAATTGAGAAAAAAAAAACAACCTCGGCAGTACCATTCACGGAAATAATTTTAAAAAGAATATATATATATATATGTATTTTGTTTTAAGTAGCCCGAGTATCTCTGACTGAAACAATAGTTTGTTTGTTTGTAATCAAACACAAAGCTTCACAATGGGCTATCTGTGCTCTGCCCACCAAGGGTATCGAAACCCCGATTATAGCGTTGTAGGTCCGCAGACATACCGCTGTGCCACTGGGGGGAGGGGGGTTCAAACAATAGACAAATATGGTTAGTAGACTATAATTGCAAAAATCTTCATTCCACTAGTCAGTCAAATAATTGTAAAAATCTTCATTCCACTAGTCAGTCAAATAATTGTAAAAATCTTCATTCAATTTGTCAGTCAAATAATTGTAAAACTCTTCATTCCATTAGTCAGTCAAATAATTGTAAAAATCTTCATTCCATTAGTCAGTCAAATAATTGTAAAATCTTCATTCCATTAGTCAGTCAAATAATTGTAAAATCTTCATTCCATTAGTCAATCAAATAATTGTAAAAT
>NW_013672568.1:0-2451 GCF_000517525.1 Limulus polyphemus
AAATAGTTAGCAAACGTTTAAAAAGAGAAAACTTAACATTTTATATATTGTCTTCAGTAATTAATTTCTGTTCGGGTCTGGAAAAGTTGAACGATCTAGCAACCGCCATAAAAAATTATGAAATAAACATAAATTATGCATCTTTCATTCTGGAATGAACACAAAGGGATTTAAATTGATAGTTCTTGGACGAGCATCAGGTCGTGTTTGTTGTGCAAATATAAGGTAGTGACAGTACTTACGTCTATTGTGATTCAAGTAAAGGTTCTTAATTATAGTTCAGTACAGTTTCCACATATTGAGATATAACTGAACTTCCAAGTAGTTCTTTCTTAATATATTTATCCATCTATTGAGAGATAACTGAACTTCAAAATATTTTTTCTTAATTTTTTCTCAACCTATTGAGATATAACTGAACTTCTAAGTATTTTTTCTTAATTTTTTCTCCATCTATTTAGAAATAACTGAACTTCCAAGTATATTTTCTTACTTTTTCTCAATCTAGTGAGACAACTGAACTTCCAAGTATTTTTTCTTAATTTTTTCTCCATCTATTCAGAAATAACTAACTTTCTAGTGTTTTTCTTAATGTTTTCTCCATCTATTGAGAGATAACTGAACTTCCAAGTATTTGTTTCTTAATTTTTTCTCTATTTATTCAGAGATAACTGAACTTAGAAGTATTTTTTCTTGATTTTTTTTCAATCAATTGAGAGATAATTGAACTTCCAGGTAATTTTTCTTAATTTTTTCTTCAACTATTGAGACAGGGGTTAGCAAACTATGGTCTGCGAGGTCCGTTCATCCTGCCCACAGCTGCACTGTGCCACAAATGAGCTAAAATATAATTATTTATATAGAAATATCATAGATTGTAGATAAACTTACTATGTAGTAAAAAATTAAAATAAGTGTAAGTAAAAATGTACATATTTGTTCAGTTTGATTTTTGCATGTGACAGTAATATAAGTTTTAGGAAAATCAGTAGAATAAAAAATTTGGTGACTTTGGATATCAGAGTGCTTTTTGTTTGTTTGTTTGTTTTTGAATTTCGCGCAAAGCTACACGAGGGCTATCTGCACTAACCGTCCCTAATTTTGCAGTGTAAGACTAGAGGGAAGGCAGCTAGTCATCACCACCCACCGCCAACTCTTGGGCTACTCATTTACCAACGAATAGTCACTTTATAACGCCTTCACGGCTTAATGGGCGAGCATGTTTGGTGGGACAAAGATTCGAACCCACGTCCCTCAGATTGTGATTCGAGCGCCCTAACCATCTGGCCATCCCAGGCTTAGTGGTTTTTGTGTTGGTATACGCAATGAGAGTTAATTACTGCAGTTGCCCCTGCGTGCATTGTAGTTAGATGATACAATGCTTATAGGCAGTTGAAACAAGTAGTGTGACGAGTTCGCGCATGGTTACACAACTTTGTGATAGAGAAGACGTGTTATTGTATTGTGTGTGCTTCTACGTATATTTGTGTGTTTACATATGTGTTTTTATATTTATATTTAAATCTGGAACACTGGTTCAATACACGGATTAAACCCGAACAGGCGACTTTTTTCGACTTTGTATATCAGAGCACTTTTTGTTTAAGTACCTGCAATGAAGTTTCCAAGAAAAGCGATTACAAGCCTGCTGCAGTGATCGTGTTTTAACTTGCTTTGCAGTGTTTAAACCGGTTTGAAGAGTGCCGTATATCAAAGGGACTGACTTCAGTGAATTAAATTTGAGTGTTGAAAGAGCTCACAACAGGTAAGCATCTAATATTTTCAATCTTTGATTTTTTATTTAAGTCCTGCATTTTAATCGCTGTACACTCAAAAAACGACTTAATTAAATTAACGAAGATTTTAATTAAATTAGTATCAAATTCTTAATACTATATTTGCCTATTAAGATTCTTAATATTTTTATTAAATATGATATTAATTATTTTTTATGAAGCTCTTCTAATTAACTTACATAATAAATTTTAAATACATTTGCAAATTATAAAAATTGCTTAATCAAATAACTTATCTGGAAAAAACTTTTAAACCAATTAAGTAATAACGTAATTTAATGTCATGAACTACTTATATTTAGTTTGTCATGTTTATATACATCTCAACAAAATTTTGAAAAAATTATTATTTTTCTAAAACTTTTTCGGTAGACTATTCAATGTGTAAATAAACAGTTGTTTTTCATTTTCAGATCTTGTTTTCTTCACCCATTATTATGGCTACTAAGAAAAGAAAAGTAGATGCTGAGTGTCGCCTTTTCAATGAAGAATGGGGAGAAAAGTACTTCTTTGTGAAAACAAACAACCAGAAAGCTAGTTGTATGATATGCAACGACAGTGTTGCCGTTTTGAAAGAGTACAATCTTCGGTATCACTATGAAAGAAACATCTGTCAACATATTCGAAGTTTTCTGAAAAGTTGCGTTCTGAGAAA
>NW_013672568.1:3369-30349 GCF_000517525.1 Limulus polyphemus
AACTTGCATTGCCGAATTTAAACCGGTTTGAAGGGCGGCGAATAAAAAAGGGACTGTCTACAGTGAATTATGTCATATATTTCGCATATTTGAGTGTTGAAAGAGCTCACAAGAGGAAGCATCTAATATTTTCAAACTTTGATATTTATTTAAGCCCTATATTCTAATCGCTATATACTCAAAAAACGACTTAATTAAATTAACGAATATTTTAATTAAATCAGTATCAAATTCTTAATATTTTTATTAAATATGATCTTAATTATTTTTTATGAAGCTCTTCTAATTAACTTACATAATATATTTAAATATATTGGCAAATTTCTTAATCAAATAACTTATCGGGAAAAAAAATTTAAACCATTTACGTAATAACGTAATTTAATGTCATGAACTATTTACATTTAGTTTGTCATGTTTATATAAATGTCAAAAACATTTTGAAAAATTATTATTTTTCTTAAACTTTTTTGGTAGAATATTCAATGTGTAAATAAACAATTGTTTTTCATTTTCAGATCCTGTTTTCTTTACCCATCATTATGGCTACTAAGAAAAGAAAAGTAGATGCTGAGTGTCACCTTTTCAATGAAGAATGGGAAGAAAAGTACTTCTTTGTGGAAACAAACAACCAGAAATCTAGTTACACGAGATGCAACGAAAGTGTTGCCGTTTTGAAAGAGTACAATCTTCGGCATCACTATGAAACAAAACATCTGTCAACATATTCGAAGTTTTCTGGAAAGTTGTGTTCTGAGAAATACGAGTTCATGAAACGTACTTTAGAATCTCAAAGGAATCTCTTCACTAGAATGTTTGCTAAAAATGAATCTGTCACTCATACAAGTTCAAACTAGTGCATAAAATGGCAGAGCGAGGAAAAACTCAAAGAATGTATAATGGAAGCAGCAAATGAGAAAGCCGATTTGTTTGGAAGTATCAGCGTTTCAGCAAGTTCAGTTGTGCGGAGAACAGAAGAACTTGGAAAGAACATGGTGTTACAAATACTGCTGATTTCACTGAAGGTTATAGCCTTGCATAGTTTTCTGCACTTCCATGAAAGTGTCTTCTCCAGTTGTTGTTCCGTGCATGCTGCAAACGGATGCTACGTTTTCTATGATCTGAAAGTCCAAATTAACACCACGAACGAGCACGAGAAATTGTGACGTACTCGAGAGATCAGTAGACTCATCCAGCACCAGAGAATACCACAAGAAGTTCCTAGCTTTCTCGTCTGATCCACCAGACCCTTCCTCACTCCAGCCATGTTTTTTCTCCATCAACTGTAACACATCGAATACGAACTAAGTTGGAAGATCTTCAACTCCTGGGCGCTCTGTTTATACACTGCATTATACATCAGGAAGCACTCTGTGGGAAAGACTTGCATACTAAAACCAGTCGTTTCTGCAGTGAACTTCATTCGGGTCATGCACTTAATCACTGCCAGTTCCAGGCTTTTCTTGAAGATATTGATTAAGAAAAATATATTAAAATAATAAAGGTCTGAGACCAACGGGGTCGAGCATGGCCTTGTGGTTAGCATGTCCCTTAGACTGTGGATTTGAGGTTTTAAATATCGCATCCCATTATCACAAATTAACTAACTAACCTAACTCACTCCAAACTTTGAGGCAATGGGTGGGCTGTAATGGTAATGGTAAAATCCCACTATTTGGTCAAACAAAAGTAGTCCAAGAGTTGTTGGAGGGGTACCTTCTCTGTAATCTAGACAGTCATTAATGCCTGACACACACATATATCCCTTCCTCTAGATTACATTAACTTAGGTTTTATTAGCTTAATACTTTCAAGACAAATAAGTAATTATGAAAATTAAACTTACTTAAAAATCATTATTTTAAAATAAAATTGGTATTCACAATCTCTGAAATTTTGTTTCCCTAGTAAGATAATGGCATATAATTAAGTTTTCTGCACTACATATCTTTTGAAAGCAGTAATTAAAAACATTTTTTCTCAAAGAGGATATACCAGCTTAGTTAATATATAATAGCAATATCATTCTTTTTTCTACTACACGTAATTTTTGGAAAATAATATAAAGAAAAAATACTACTCAGCAGCGAGTTCAGTTTAAGTATATATTAGTTGCATATTTCATAATAATTAAATTTTCGGTCGCTAGATGGAAGCACAAAATGTTCGTTTATAACTACATTTTTGGTCATTTCATTACACAAACACGATATCTGACAAAACAATTTTGCTCAAAATAAATTGATAAATAAAGAATTACTTTAATTAATATTAAAGACATCAAGCAGTTGAAGCTGTTACATAACTGACAGACCTGTGCTCATGTTATTGATGAGTTTAATAACACCAGTTTATTAATTATCAAAACAATACATTATATAGTAATCTTCTTTCCTTCAAATCTTTAATAGGGCCGAGCCTGGAGCTGTATGTGTATACGTGGTGTCATACTTCAAAACCTAGGATCCGTATTATTTCCTCCCTATTAATCCTCTGACACTGGCATGGGGTTATGATTGTATGCACATACAGTAACCCGGGATGAAGTTGGAAAGCGTGGGTTCTTCAAATGTTTCCTTAACGTTGGTCCACTGTTCCAGGGTACCTGTACCGTCCAAAAGGAACCATTTAGTCTTCACTGGCTTCCAATGTAATCTAAAAATAGAATTATGACATAGACACAGAATGATATGTTTTTTGCAGTTATGAATTTTAGGGATTTATTTATCTGTCAATAGGTGGCGCACCTATCGTTTCATTCATAAAAAATCTAATATTTTCTGATAATTAAACTGCAGTTCCACATACAGAAACAGAAAGATGTGTATTTCAGAGATTTCTTTATCTGTCAATAGATGGCGAACCTTTCATTTAAATTCATAAAACATCTAATACTTTTGGATAATCAAACTGTAGTTGCATATATAGAAACAGAAACATATGTATTTTAGATATTTGTTTATCTGTCAATAGATGGAGTACATTTTATTTCATTCATAAGAAATATACTATTTTCTAATAACTAATGTAGTTACACACATAGAAACAGAAAGATATGAATTTTAGAGATTTATTTATCTGCCAATAGATGATGCACCATTCAGTTCCTTCATAAAAATTCTAATATTTCCTGGTAATTAAACTCTAGTAAGTGGATTTATTTTTCAAACCCATTACACAGGCCTGTCTTGAAATTTTTACAACCTCAACTCAACCTTGTGTATATCTGCTTTGTGCTTCATAACATAAATATTCCTCTTAAGTTAAATAGTAGCTCTGTAACATAACAGTGGATTGACAAAGACACCGGTGATTAAAAATAATGGGTCTTTATCATCTATTACAAAGGTAAGTTTTTACATACGTATCTTTAGTGTTGAGTGATTCCTTTCTTTAAAAAGTATAATAAATATAGCTTTAAATTGCCCAAGGAACATTCTCGCTCAATCACTTATAATATATGTTTTCATCAAAATAAGAGAGTCCCAGCCCAGAATGCTATAAATATTAAATACATTTGTTTCTCAGATACCAGTTGTTTGTGGTATAAGTTTGTTTTTGCAATTTAATTGTGAAACAGTAGTCTCAGTATGAATTTTCATAATGTGAGTATAAAGTCTGCATCTTATATTTCTTTGTCATATTGGGAGTATTCGAAACTCAAGAAAGGTAATAATTATAATTGTTTAGCGATTTATAGGAATAAATATAGCAAGAGTGTTAAAGGAAATCAAAAATGATATACAATTGGCATACATATTGAGTCTAGTCAATTCATAATATGATTATTACTAGTAGATCTCTTAATCTTTGAATGCAAGTACAACCTGTGTCATTCTAGTCAACTACATGTTTTTGAATGAACTTTACTGGTTCATGTCAACTTTTCTGATTCACAGTACTATTGATACTTAGAAAACAGACAGGGACCAGTTAAATGTATCTAAATGTGTACACGATCTTATAAATCTTTATCTGACTAAAAAAAAGACTGTTAATACTAAGCCAAAAACTCAATCTGCGCACAACTAAGGGAGTAAGAATGCATACAAAGGCTAACGTGAAATTCAGGACATTACTATTTTATTACCTACCTTTTCCGAAATTTGACAGACTTTGGTTGAGTATTTTTAAATTTGGCGATAACTTAGATAGAGAAAACTTAGTTTTTATAAACATATTAAGCAGGCAGACTATGGATCTGAGAACCCGCGATTTGCACCTTATTACTGCCAAAAATAAAAATAGAACCCTGCACTTTACATTCGTGGGTACACTTTAAAAAGTACCAGTAGAATTATACTATTCAATTAGAGAAGTTAAAAGGGAGACATTGGGCTATCTGTGATGTAGCCAGCATCAAATGCATATGGATGCAAAGCCTTGGTGGGGGGTCTGAGGAGCAAGTCGTTATAACCAGTGATATACTGAAATAAAATTTGAACAAACAAATGAGAACACATTACTTTTATATTTCATGTTCATACATTAGATATATTTAAAAAAATTATGTGGATGCTTGAGCATGCATGGTAGCTAAGCCTCTGACTAAGGAATACGAACAGCTATGCTAGTCATTGAAGAGCAAATAATAGAACTTCAACTGCCAATCTAAAATAATTTCAAGAACCTTTTAACCTGTCTTGAAGCACGATCATCTTTTTTACTTATGGCATGAAACCTTCATGAAACAATCAAATGTCGATAGCTATCTCAAATACAACCTATGCTGATTTATCGAGGTTTGAGTTGTATAATATTTGTTTTTATTTCCAAGGGTGCTGTAATTAAGATATTTGTCATGTGTAGCCATTTACATTGTCGTCTGTATCATATACTAGCTGGAGTATGAGTGCATTGGACATATTAAATAAAAACTCGTTTGTAACAAAGGATAGGAAATTGTGCTTCTATTTTTTTCTTCTTAACATAATAAACATTAAAAGTGCAATAAAAATACATAAAGGTATTAATAATGAAAAGAAAGATATACTGTTTTCAAGAATTCTAACAATAGTTCATTCTAATGCTGAGAGATATACAACATTGCTAGTTTTTTCCGAAATGTAAACAGGAAATTAGATGGGAGTCTAAACTTCCCCTACCCCATGACTTTCCTCATGTCATCCTGTATCAATGGGTCAAGTTTGGTGTTGATTGATCAAGAAATGTGAAAGTGTATAACGAAGAAAAGGGGCACATTCTCTCTCTTTTGTTGTTTAATTATTGATTCTAAACAGATTTTGGAAACACCTACCTGCCACTGCTTTCATAATAAACTGTTATGGATTTTACATATTAAGATTATATAGGAATGGTGAAAAAGCATATATAAAATTTCAAAAGCATTTGTTACACATTGAATTTCTGAAAGAATGCAAAACTTTGATTTATGTCCTACGTTTTTGTGCATGTTAAAGTGTCCAACATCAACTTAAGGTTCACTAAACAATACCATGCTGCCCAGAAAAAAATTAAACAAAGAGTTACTGAAAAACAAGTTAAAAAGAAAGAAATTGCTTGAGTCACTAGTTTCCAACCTCTCAGGATATGACCTGGTGGTTAGAGTCTAGACTACGTATCCTAGGGATTCCAACAAAATACCAGAACAAATACATAATGATAGCGGGTTGCTTAATTTTAATATTTTATTACCACTTCTATGGATTTATCTCAATTTTGAAATGTTGGTTGCATTTCTGAAATAATTTGACAAACTAGATAACCCAGTGCATAGATAGGTCTGCGAACTATATTATGTTAAAATGTATTCTTCCAAGCAAACTCCTTCACTTTACAAAATACCTCATTCAGGATTTATACGTTATCAAGAAAAACTAAGTTTATTAGATATTATGACAATTTATGTTTGCCTCAGAACATATTATTGTTACATTTTAAATATTTCGTCATGCATCCGATAATACAACAAAGACTAATTTTGGTGTTTCATTTTCGAAATGTAATTTACAATTGAGTAGGGCACGAACACTTCCCACTAAAATTGCAAATATTTATCCAACTAATATGTTCAAATGTTGTACGTAGATTTTGAAAGACATAATAAACGGAGCATTTTTTACTTCCTTGGGTTTGAAACGATGAAATAAACAAATACGTCAAATAGCTTTTAAACTTAGATTAGGAGTTTAACCGGATTAACATTGTACGGATTAACATTACAATATTGTAAAGAAATAACTGTCGTGTTGAAATATTTATGAGGCAAACTCTAATGGCACGAATAAATTTTCCATATGACTCTAAAAATCAATAGCTCTTTGACGATATCAGTACACTTTTAATAATATCCAAGACTATGTGCAGTTAGCCCCGTGTACCTTTCCACAAAGATTGCAAATGAAATATAGCTCATTATCACGAAAATCACAATTGAATATAACAATTATTTTTTTCCAAACCTATGGCGTTTAAAGAAAAATTTTCAATTCGATTTTGTAAAAGATTTTTCGTTTTCTATACTATCAAGGATGACAAATAAAGACAGCAAAATTTATAAAGCAACAAAAGCAAAGGGAGGATCCGATGCTAACTCGATCTTGTACATGCATTCCAATTAACTTTTCGGAGGCATTTTAGTAATTATCTTGGAGAGGGTGTGCAATTCGTTATGCTGTACTATTATATTAAAATCAGTGAATCACCACCTGATAAACTGATTTGGAGATCCACGAACAACTTGAGCAAAGTCATTGGAGCTTAGTTAACAATGTACTACAAAAACAGAACAATGAGCAACATTCTTATACCTGATAGCGCCTCTTTTCCACAGATTTATTGGACGGGTCGATAATTTTCTTAAAGAAATTGACCTTGAAGTTTTGTTGTGGATCAAGGATTGGTTCATTGCAATTTTCGTATGAAATGATTTCTTCTTTTTTAATGAGGAAGACAGCTGCTATGTTGAAATTTTTCCAGTTTTTCCATTATTTCTGCAAGCTCTCTTGTGTACCAATGCCTTTGCAAAGTCTTCGTATGTCCTTTATTTATGAATTTTTTTTTACATTTTCGTATTTGCGGAATAGTTCGAGATATGTCAGTTTCACTATTTAACAGCGTCTCGCCAGTGAATTTGATCTCGTACACGAAGTTGTGCCTTATTACAAGACTAGTCACAAACTTAGCATTTTAGCAGCAGTTGCTTGAGTAGAGAGTAAGCGTTTGAGTTAGCTACTATACATGACAAGCTGTTCTAAATTTGTTATTCATTAGCATTGTGGTATCCTTTAAGTAAATGGATATAGTTTACTTTTAATAGCAGCTTATTTGTATTGAGTATACTGTGTGTGCGTGTGTTTTAATAACAAAGCTACATTGGGTTATTTGCTATGTCCACCATGGGGAATAAAAGTTTTTAGCGTTATAACTCCGTAGACTTACCATTGCCTCACCATGGGACTTGAGTATACTTATTGAGATTCTAATTTTAATAGGCTGTTATTTGCCGTATTAGTA
Source organism: Limulus polyphemus (assembly GCF_000517525.1). Lineage (NCBI taxonomy): Eukaryota > Metazoa > Arthropoda > Merostomata > Xiphosura > Limulidae > Limulus > Limulus polyphemus. Next base: position 10,846 of record NW_013672568.1, read on the forward strand.
ATATTCTTTTGAGTTGGCTATGGCGTTAGCAACAATCAGTTTGTTTCAAATAACCATGATTTGGTACACATGGATATTCACAATATATCAAGTGGTTGTTGCATATGCTAAGCTTAATCTGTTTATCTTTTTTTGAGGAGATGGCAAAAGCAGGTAAAATGATTATTGCTTGAATAAATTGTAAGCTCATTGGAGTTACCTGGCTACTGAAAGAGTATATCGCTTAATTTAACACCCAGTTTATAAGTCAATGAGAATGAATTCTGGGGATTGGGTGGGCTACAAATGGGTGTCACGGTTTCCGGTATTCAAGTTTGATTTTTTTATTCAAATAATAGGCTTGATCTGTTTACCTAACAAAAAAAAATTCCCGCAAAAATAACTCATCTCTCATTACATTCGGCCATGAAGATGCGGAATTTAGGGGATTGGTGAGACTGTGTTATCTTGCACAAAATAGTAGAAATGTTCATGTTTAGGTAAGTACCGCACTTGGCTACCTTACAGTAACAAATACCTTACAGCATATCGAAATAACTCGAGAAATCCGCGAAGAAATTGGCTTTATAGAGCTGAGGAAACAAATCTCGTGTTGCCAACATTTGTGACCACAACATGTTTTGTGACGGGTTTTGGACTGGGCTTGGGTTAAATTTAAATTCCTCTTTAGAATTAAAAGAAAGGGGGATTACCGGAAAGCTTTGTTTGGGAATCAACTCATTATATATGTTTTCCTGAATCGCAGACAGTGTGTCAGAGCATTGATACTGTGAAAAAAGGTACCTATGTTTAACATATAAAGTATGGGAATTTTTTAAACTGTTTTGGCACACACACACACACACAAAAGACTTGAAAAATAATTCAGTTGTTTTTCACAATTCATGTTGCTGGTGTTTGACAATTATTCGAGTAAAATTTTGTTGTCATTGTATAAATATATATAATTATGCATATCATTTTCGTAAAAAAAATAAGAACATTAATCTATGAAATATTTGATCCTCCTCTGGATAAGCAGTGAGTCTCTGGACATACAACGCTCAAATCTGGGGTTTGATTCCTCATGGGTGATTGATCTCATATAGTAGCTTTGCGCTAAAAACCGTCAATAAAGTGTATAATAAAGTACATTTATTTATCAAGCTACATAAATTATTTAGAATAAGATTTTAGTGGAAACAAAATGGATCGTATTTTTCTGTCGTTTCATTAAAGATGTAATATGCGGTTCGCGGGTCGAATCCTCATCTCACCAAACATGCTCGTCATTTCAGCCATGGTTTCGTTACAATGTGACGGTCAATCCCACTATTCGTTGGTAAAAGAGTAGCCCAAGAGTTGGCGGTGAGTGATGATGACTAGCTGCCTTCCATCGAGTCTTACACTGCTAAATTAGGGACGGCTAGTGCAGATAGCCCTCGTGTAGCTTTGCGCGAAATTAAAAAAACAACAACAAACATTAGAGATATTAAGTTTTTTAAAGTAAAATGCAAATCTGAAGAAAAATATGAATGAACAGAAATTACAGGTAAGAATATGAATTCAATTCAAGTAAAATGTTAATTTAATTTGAATATCAAATTTTAATTATGAACGATAATCTCAACTGGTGCCTTAAACGTAAATAAAGATATCATTTTATTTACTCTCCAGTTTCACAATCTCATATTATTATGATAGAAATTAAGTGCATATAAGTTTTTACTCTTTTCCTCTTTCATCAACCATTTCATAGGAATAACTTATAGAGCTTTTATAATTAAATCACAAATTAGACTTCTTTAATTAATGAATTCGTTTCACAACAATACACTAAGTTTTAAATTGACTTTCTTCCCAGAAAGTAAGTTATGGCGAAAAGCAGTGTGTATAATTTCTGGTGAAAGTTTGTTTGTTTGTTTGTTTTTTAATTTCGCGCAAAGCTACACGAGGGCTATCTGCGCTAGCAGTTTAAGACTAGAGGGACGGCAGCTAGTCATCATCACCCACCGCCAACTCTTGGGCTACTCTTTTACCAACGAATAGTGGGATTGACCGTCACATTATAACGCCCCCACGGCTGAAAGAGCGAGCATGTTTGGTGTGAAGGGGATTCGAACCCGAGACCCGCAGACTGCGAGTCGAGCTCCCTAACCACCTGGCCATGCTGGTGAAAGTAAAAAGTAATTGCGATTTTTATTATGAAAACGAACCTCACACAGAAATAATAAATAAGTAGGTTACATGTAAAATGTGAAAAAATCTTTTTATCAAATTTTGAGCTGTTGGTTAACAACAACATTAGCAAAAAAGCCTTATGTGTTGTCGACAAAAACGTCATTAAAAATTGATACTAATATAAAATAACTGGGCTATGCTGCAGGGTTTATAGGTCGCGTCATGATTCACTAAGGCTCCAATTTGTCTATCACGCTCCTTCACTATCATCAAATATTTCTATAGGTATCCTAAGGAGTACTCTACCCCAAAACATACTACTCTGTCAGGACATCAGGTCCATGGTACCTGAGCACGTGTCCGATGTTTGTGTGTGTTTCAAACATGACGCCCTTGGATCCCTATGGAGGCCAGGAACACAAAATCTGATGCCAGATTTGGCTTCAGTGATCCTCAGGTATTAATTTTACTTGTTCATTTAGCTAACGATTATGAAATATATTATAATTGGCTTAGTTATTCTAAATAAGGAACAAATACTAAAAAAACCATGGGTTAACATACGTCATTATGTAAAAATGGGCAATTTTAAAGTTAGGAAAAAAGCCTTGGGGTACAAATAAATTATAACAAAATATGAGCATTTTCTTTATTTTCTAAATTTGAGTTGAAAATGTTATAACAGTAAGAACACCAAAATGATTATCAATATGATACAATCACTGTATATATCTTCTTATGTTTTATTTTATTTTATATTATGATTAGTATTGTTATAATAACTTCAAATCAACTAGCTGATATTTTAAACTAAGCCTTAGTAGATAACTTGGACCTAAGTCTATGTATATTTGTATGTATTATCAAAACAACTGGTACAGCACATCTTGAACAAGAGGACGTTTTCTTTAGCCTAGATTTTGTTATTAACGCTTTCCATCAAATGTTTTACAAATCTAGAAAAAAATACCATTGTAGAAGAGCTTCTATGATAGTGCAATTTTGAATTACTTATGTCCTCAAACAACCTTCCCAAAAACATTCCAGAACTTGAATTTAGTTCAGATCTTTGGGATCAACGCAGATTTAATGACGTTATCTGGTTCATGCTACTGCTAGACATGGTGTGGTGTGATATGCATGGTGCATTATAATGCTAAAACAAATAAAATTTCATCAATGTAGAGAGTGCAATCAAAATTTCCCAGTACAATAATACATTCATGGCACCTTTTAACTATCATCAATGAACAAATTTCAAACAGCTGAAGAGGTTCACACTATAATATTATCCCACCATTTTTACGGTTAGTATAACACAATAATATCTAAAGTGTTCTCAAGCCTGAGAGCTGCTATGATACACGCACCTGTCAACCTGAAGCAAACCATACAAAAACCATAGAGCCAATTATGTAATTACTCTTTAAGCTGTTCTGTGTCCCTATGCTTAAGACATCTCAGTCTGGTGTTAGCTAAGAATCTGTATGCAAGAGGTTTACACCAAAATAACAGTTAGCTGTGAATGTGGCCAAACAAGTAACACCTCGAACATTTAAGAGTGCAGCAAAAGAGGATCTGAACTGCGTTCTGAAGCATTTCAGGCATGTTACTTCCTGAGTTTGGATGGTCTAACGCTTGTTTCTATTGAGAACTTGAGCAATATCCAAGTACTGGACTGCAACACAGCTGAAGCCAAGCTGCAGTGTTGTTTTGACCTGGTAGAGAACCAAGCTCTTCATTTGGCCAATTTATGGATTGGAAAAGAACTTGACCACTTATGTAGATGATCTGTGCTCTTTGGAAAGAAAGGAATGTCTTGCAATGGCGGCAAGGATATTCTCGTGAGGATATTCTCGTCAGAATGCTTATTGAGATGATGAGGCATTACTTGGGTGTAAGAAATCTTCTCACCCTAACAGAGTAATTTCTTTGGTGAATAGGATAAATGTCATTACTTTCAATAGGTTGCAACAGAGAAAAACCTAAGGTCACTGGTTGAGGAATTTACAAGCAATCCTTATTTAACACCGTGGAAAAAGCTAAATAACATGTTGGTTGAATATGTTAATGTACTTATCGGACCAAATCACCAACTGGATCAAACAGAAGCAACTTGCCATCATATCTGAGAAGTACTGGTGAGGGTGTTGATTCTTGAGGCAGACCATCGTTGATAGTGATTCAGTACGATTGCCAGCTTCCATTCTTCGTGATGCATCTTCTGGTAATTAATGCATCTACTTATATATGTTATATTGATGCCTATTCTGGGCATTTTTTCAGCATGAATAAGCAACTAGATTCTATTTTAGGTATCTTCCAGATCTAAAGCCATTCCCAAGGTGCTCTAAGCAACGACTTTATAGCCTTCGTATGTATTAGCCGCGAATTCAGTAAGTTGATCCAGGTTTCTTTTCCACTGTGATAACTACACAGTGATGATGGCGGTATTGGCTCGGTCTGATAGACAAGCCTTCTAGTTACAGCCTTTTTTGATATCTTGCCATTGATGTTTTGTAGAACAAGTTAGAACCTTTGTGTTTGTTTGTTTGTTTGTTTGTTTGTTTTGAATTTCGCGCAAAGCTACACGACGGCTATCTGCGCTAGCCGTCCCTAACTTAGCAGTGGGAAGGCAGCTAGTCATCACCACCCACCGCCAACTCTTGGGCTACTCTTTTACCAACGAATAGTGGGATTGACCGTCACATTATAACGCCCTCACGGCTGAACGGGCGAGCATGTTTGGTGTGACAGGGATTCGAACCCGCGACCCTCAGATTGCGATTCGAGTGCCTTAACCACCTGGCCATGCCGGGCACGAACCTTTGTGTCTGTGGATTCTTACTTATCAAAGGTCGCCGCACTTTGCTTACCACAGCTGGAATACGACTTGTTGCAGGTCTCTTTCTGGGTGGTCCTGATCACTGACTCAATTTAACCATACTCCTTTGTTTTTTATTGCTATTAAGCACAAGATATATCCACAGCTTATAAATTTCAAATCCTCCATCAAGAGACATCCTTATGATTTGAGTGTATGCATATTTTACAGCGGAAAGTGTGTTACATATTCTCAAAAGCGATTAATTTTCAGCGTCATTACACTTCCTACGACAAACTTATTAATGCAAAAATGTTGTTCTGATACATACCGTTCCACTGCGACTTCATATAGGATATGGTTGTCACACGACTTGCTAATCTGCATGTTAATTATCATTAAAAAAGTTTACTCTACCCTGCAATGTATATAAGGTTATTTTTTTCTATAATATACCCTGTGCTTCACTTTCTGAATACTCTAATTGGTTAGTGCAGTAATATATCTTTCGTTCAACGTTTAATTTTTCCCATTATAGAAGTGTATACGTTTGTGAGTTTTCTCTATTTTGTTTATTCAAGCCAGCTGTATTCAAATAGTGCACACATTGTTTAACAGGAAATTCTCTCGGTTGAACGTCATATTTTAAAGCATATTTGTTTTATATACCAATAGATATACTGCCGTTAGTTTAACTTAGAATTGTTTATTTTACACAGCTGGCGAACGAGAGAGAAAGCTATCATTGAGCTTCTACTGCTCTCAACAACCACAGTAAGTCAGTATTAGGAGTGTATAAGACTTGATATATTTTCACAGTGGTAAGTTTTCTAATGCTCGTACGTAATGCTGATCAAATGATAAATTAAATAAATTATAAATATTCAATATTGTGTGATAATAAGAATTACAGTATAGAGCATTCATAAATGTTTAAAAAATGTAAGTAATAACTTATTTTTCCCGAAGTGATTGATAATATATTCTAGTAATAAGGAAGCTAAGACTGTTGATTAATCAATCATAAAATCTTGACAGCTAAAAGTAAGACACTAGAAGAGGAATAAATTATTTCTATTAAGAAGATATTCTATTATTTCAAGACTTAACATGTACTTAAACTAAAATTTTCCATTGATTTTTAAAACTTATTAATAATTTGTAAAATATAAACTCAAAAAGCAGTGTAGAGTATAAGCTTTAAATTACTAAAACGTTTCGTCTTGTTTAGCAGATATTTGATGTACTGTAACTTTAAAGCAAATTAATTTTTTAAAGTTTTGGATCAACTTTTCTAGTTCCTTTACATATTTTTAAGTTTGTTTGTAGTTAAGCACAAAGCTACAGAAAGGCTATATGTGATCTGCCCACCAAAGGTATCTAAAACAGGTTTTTAGCGTTGTATATAAACTAGTGATGGTTTATTGAATTCGTGAATGCTTCTAAAAACACAAATCCCGTTCTCGTATAATAAAACAAAAATTATGATGAGGAACTCGACGAATTAGGTGGATTTTGATGAAATTACATGATTATGTATGTAGACAAGAGTTTGTAAAATTAGTAACATGGTGTGGAACTCACATAATCATGTTTATTCATCAAAATCCACCTAATTCGTCTTGTAGACAAGAGTTTGTAAAATTAGAAACATGGTAAGGAACTCGACGAATTAGGTGGATTTTGATGAATAAACATGATTTCAAAGTGTTGGTAAATTTTATTATTCTAGTGGTGTATAATCATTGTTTTATATATGTTACAAGTATAAGTGTGGTTAAAATATCTCTTCAATTTCTTTTCTTGTTTATAAAATCACGTTATATTTCTATAAAAAGTCATGAAAGGAAAGTAAAGAAAATTGAAACTCCAACATATTTATTCTGATTTGATTCGTTCGTTCGTTAGCTTAAAATGTGTGGCTTATGGTAACATTTTAATAAAATATTTAATCTTTTTTTTTATTCAGAAAAAATGAGGACATGGGCAATTTTTATGTTTATGGCTATTATCACTTCCATCTGTTACGAAACTTCTTTAACAGCAGATGGTGCACATAGTCCCAGAGGATTTGAAGCCAAGAAAGAAGCTCTAATAGATCTTTCTGCGATTTCGTCTAACTTTCCAGCTGGTAAACTTTATATATTTCAAATGCCTATCTATTTTTATTTTTTGTCTGTTTTGTATCGATTTAATTGAAAGGAAATTATACTTATGTTATTTTTATTTAGTTTGTGCATACATTTAACAAATTATTTACTATTCAAATAATGTTTTTTAGTAGACTGTTGCTAACAGTCCCTTGGAAACCTACAAAAAATACCTAAGTTAATTATAACAATTGTAAAAAAAAGCTGCAATCTTTTCGTAATTATACTTCGTCATACGATACTACTGCTTATTACCCACAAATAATCTCAATCAATTGATAAATTGTGATTTTTTTTTACCACAAGAAGACCTGGTTGCTTACAGATGTTGAAATGTGTACTATCAGAAGACCTAGTTAATTGATAGGTGTCACAATTCTAATCACAATAACAGCTGAGTAATTTATAGATGTACTTTTGACCACCAGAAGTTCTAAGTAATTAAAATATATTCCAGCTCTTGCCACTAGAGGGCGTACTTGATACCTGTTGCATTGCACTTCTTACTATCCATAGGCCTCTATAATTGATAAATATTACAGTTTTTACCACCAGAGACTCGAGTAGTTAAAAGGTTTTTAATCCTTACCACCTGAAGACCTCCTTAATCGAGAGTTTTTTAAATTCCCGCCATTACAATGGATATTTGATAAGAATTATTTTCCACCATTAGACTTGACCATTCCGTAAATCCTAGAATAGCAACAACTGATTTCAACAGCTGTTAATAGCTGCAACCTCTTTCCACGAATAGAATTAGTCCAGTAGTTGACTTGCAAAGTGTAATTGAATACTATTGGTTATCATGTTAAGGTTTTGGCTTGTAGATATAAAGCTTTACTTCTAGTTTTAATAAGCTTACGTGAGTTGGGCACATGTGCAGCCTAGCTTCTAGTATATCTGTATGAACTAGTAAGAAGGATATCTAATCAGTGTAGGACGTGTACATTCTTGGTGCTATTAAACCGATATAAGAGAGGTACGTAGCACAAGTGTTGAAATTGTTATATAAAACGATTTTGCAGCCTCACCACGTCATTATAGTTCCCGTTGCTACGTTCGGCCATGCTCTATCTGACAACCTACATTTTGACAATAACCCTGTAGCTTAGTTTCCTTTGTAAAGCACTCCATCTGTTCCAGGCTTTCTATTCTCTACCTAGTATACGAGGACGACAGTTTCCCAGCGCCTACTTCAACAGTCCGATCACTTAGAAATCCATAAGTGCTGCATCCAACGACAAAATCAGTATGCCTTTTCTATGGAACGGCATGAATACCCATTTTATTCTCCAGATGCTTGAGGTATGTAATAGTGGAACAGATATGTTGTGGAAGCAAATTGTATCCACATGACTTCTGTAGCTTTTACAGACGAACATACTTCTTGATAATGTTGCATAGTGTTGTTGCCTGAGACACGTGAATGGCTTTTCCCACTAATCTTTATGTTCGTGGAATATCATCTATTACATAACGCCAAACGACTGGGGTATGATTTGTTGCATTTATTTTTCCGGATGGTCCTAGTATCCCCTAGTTGATCCATATTCATTTGTTTCCCAATGCCATTAACTACAAGAGTTATTCTTTCTTTTAAACTCTAAACCCTCCACCTGAACAGATCTTTATTATCAAAATGTATGAATATTTTGCGTAGGAAAGGGTTGTTACATACTCTTCCCAAAAAACAATAAATTTTCGGTTACTTCACAATATCAAAATGTTGTTCTGATTAATGCTGTTCCATTGCGACTTTGTATCAGGCGTGGTTGTCACGTAGCTTCCTGATTTGTATATTCAAAATCTTTTTAATATAATGTACTCAACCCTCTTTATTCAATAACGAAAAAGACAATAGAATTTATCAGAATATATTTTTGTACATGTAGTTTTTTATGCAGTTCACATTATAATAACATTGAGGTAAACAAGAGACACAACTGAATAATCAGAAGATATAGCTACGTTAATGCACAATAATAAATGATCCAATTGCGTAAATAACCTTAAGATTAGTCACAGTACCAAGCCTTTTAAACATTAAATTTATTTAAATATAACATCACTTTTGAGCCACTTATAGCAAAATCTTAGAGTTTGAGCTTATTTTGAAATACGACTCAGAGTCTCTTTTATTTAGTGATACACGAATTCTAAGGTATTTTATATTATTTGTTAAATTGTATAATAATATATTTTATGTACATTTTGTTCTAGATTTTTCGCAACAGTTGAGGAATTTAGTTCAGACTGTTTTTGGAAATATAATGAGCAGGTTGAACATCGCTGGTTTCACTGTAGGTTTCAGTTTCTATTCTTCAAATGTAACGTATAATAACATGAGACTTATTTTGTTATTAATAATTTTTATTCTTTTTGGCAGGAATTTTCCGTATATATTTATTAAAGTGATGTAATTCTTGAGGCCTTATTAAACTTTCATTTTAATACAAATCCATGTCATAGCCTTTCTGTAAACGTGAGTTATTGTACAGATAATATATAGTTTAGATTTTTAGTAACAGTCAGCGAGTTTTAGATATGACGTGAATATAGATAAGAGATTTATGATAAATCTTGATGAATTAAATTCAACAGTGTAAACAAGTCATATCCTTTCAAAATAATAATAAAAAACGCTTGATAGGAATTTGTGAAAATATTGTTTATATTTTTGAAATACACAATCAACACAACGTAGTGAATATTGTTTTATTTTCGAAACTATAGAATTCAACCATACCATTCCTGGGTAAAAAGTGAAGGCAGCCAGATCCGTATTAAATGCTCAACGTGGCAAGGATTTTATATTTTGGACAGATTAACCTAAATATGGTAAAATAAACGTGTACATCTTATGACTGCGAATAAATATTCTTTGGACAAAGTGGTTGCTTACTAACAAAAGAGTGAAACAGTTTTAGCTCTTTGCAAATTAGACGAATATTAATAAAATATCCAACATTTATTGAAACATGAAATTATAGTGTATTTTCTTCTTCCAAGCTATCTCAAACAAATGGAAATAAGAAGCTGTTATTTGGTAAATAGATTATATATGACTGAATCTTTGTATAAAAATGACGTAAGCAGCTCTCTGCACCCAAGGTACCTCTTATGTCTGACAAAATCAAAACATTTTATTGCCAAACGCAAATGTTAAAAATATATAAAACATTTATAAATATATTTCAACACGTTTAACATTGTAAAATACTAAACGAATGAATGTAGTACAATACTAGGTGTTGTACAATAAAATGTGTTAATGATTTGTGAGAAAAGGGTTGCAACAAACATTTGTTGTTGCAATTTTTTACGCTTATGAATTTTAAAAAATCGTATTTACTAGGTTTTATTAGCTTGCAACTTTAAAGTAGAAAACCTTATTTCGAAATTATGACGTACTTTCTTCTAAAATAAATATACGGTCTTTAAAAGCCAGAGGTACAATATTGATAAAGGTATTATTTAGTTGAAGTATTATGGGAAATGCTTTGTAATAATCCCTTGCAGTTTTAATCGTTTCGGTTGGTTAGTGACCATTACATAGGTATGTATCAAATGCTTTTGTAGTTGAACTGCAGACATTTTAAGCAAGTCAACGGTAATTTATTTAACTGTGAGAGAAGTTTGCAAGCACTATGTCTGAGTCTAACGAATAATATTAATGGATTTAACATGACTGGACATAGATATTTGTGAAACTATTCTTGCTACGCGTGATCTGCTAATTAACTGAACTAACACCAGCCATCGTATAAATAACTATTTTTGGATCTTGAGAAATGCCGTTTTTTATCTTTTTATTAAGTTAATTTACATGGCAGCCACGTTTTTACTTCTCACTGTCCCGTGATGGAACAGCAGTAAGTTTACCCAATGTGGTTTTGCTCTAAAAACAAACAAGAGCTACGAATTGAAATATATTCATCTAGTTGCATCTTCTCTGTGTTGATCTTGGCGTAATTTAGCATTTAAATACAGCGTGAAATAATCAGCTTTTTTTTTCAGTTTATGTTGTGTACATGGGGTCATTTCAATATTTGCGTCTCACTTGTGCAAAATTCGAACCCAAGACCGGTCGCACGTAAGAAAATTACTCTACTAACAAGCAATTGCTAACAAGACACTTTTCAACAGTTCAAAATACCACGTTTTCCTCTTCCCACAAACAAGGCCCTTACACGCACCTTATTTAAGACAATTAGAACAAGCCCCATGTAGGCACAAGATATTTTTTCCCCCTTGGAAATAACAGAAATAATAACTTAAGATAATACATATATAAGTTCTAGTAACAAGAACATGAAATCATTCAAAACAATAAATAAATATGTGTCTTGATATGTAAGAGCAAAGTTCGTTCGATCTAGGGTTTCAAACAAATACTTCAAAGTCCAGTTCATCACAGAAAACTTTTACTAAGACGGATATACTTCGGTCTAGGAATAAAAACGTGTTTAGATATAATGAACATTTCTTTTTTGTCTTTTGTTAAAGTGTTATCGATGTGGTAAAAGCTCTTGCATACTTATTCGAAGACGTTACATTTATGAGTTTGATAACGTTTATTCGAGAATTTTAAATACACATAGATATGTTATTATCTCATGTCATTCACTGACTACAGCTTACAAGAAGGTGTCAATAATGGAAATAGAGAGCCTTCTTTAAAGTACTTATTCCACAATAATGGAAATAGAAAGCCTTCTTTAGAGCACTTATATCACAATAATGGAAAATAGAAAGCCTTTTTTAGAGCACGTATTTCATATAATCACATTTGTATTATATATATATATATCAGTTCATAATATCAAGGCCGAAAGTATACAAACTTACAAGAAGATGTCAATAATGGAAATAGAAAGCCTTCTCTAAAGTATTTATTCCACAATAATGGAAATAGAAAGCCTTCTTTAGAGCACGTATTTCATACAATCACATTTGTATTATATATATCAGTTCATAATATCAAGGCCGAAAGTATAAAAACTTACTAAATGGATTAAAAGTATAATATTTGTTTTAAGTTAATTCATCAGTGGAAAACGAAATTTTATAATAAATGTTAGAAACAAGGTAATACCAAGAACATTTTTACTTACGAACAGTTGATGTGGTTGTCGTTCTCACTAAACATTAAAATGCTCGACCATAGAACAACAGATCACGGACTCTTTATTAAAGGAAGTCTTTTCATTTTCAGTGATCACCCAACATTTAATCCTAACACCAACTCGTTCCTATTGTCATTATCAGAAAATTCTCCCTTAATAGCCTATATTGTTTTTTTTTTGTTGTTTTTTTGTAGTATTAAATAACGTCGTGAATTCACTTTTGAGGTTTTGACGCCAATGATGGAATTTGAAATAATTTCAAAATTCTGTAATTAAATTCTTTTTTTTTTTATTACCGTGTTTCTAACTAACAATTTTATGTTATGCTGTACTTAAATATAACATTTCTAATAATTTATACAATATATAATTATTAAACGCGAAGCAGTCGTAGACTGTTAAATGTCGAATAATTATTGAAGTAAAAGAAATTATAATTATTCTTGAAAATTACGTGATCAATTCCATATAAACAGATATAAAAATGAAATATTCTGGTTAGCAACGCGTTGTTTGGAATTCAGATAAAATCACGAATCAAGTGGCAAGAACAGCTAGGTAGGATAGCTTTTTGGTGATTTGTACAAAAATAGTTTACATAGCTGTCTACCTAGCAAAAGTGAGAGGAGTATGAAGTCAATAACACTACATTATGAAAAATATATAGATACAAGATAAATAAAAAATTGGGAGTTTACGAAAAATGTATAGATACATGATAAACAAAAAATTGGGAATTTAAAAATCTGCAAAAAGTAAGGAAACAAGGCTGGAGATACTGTAGACATTATTTACTCAAACTACAAACCCCCTATTTTGGCTCCATGTTGTTACCTAGAGTTACATTTGGTGGAGTTAAAATAGGAATTTATAGTTTGAGTAAATAATGCGTACAGTATCTCCAGCTTTGTTTCCTTGTTTTTTTACGATCCCTATTTGCAGATTTCTAAATTCCCAATTTTGTTATTTATCTTGTTTGTTGGCGTTTTTATTTATGCTCAACTATGAGCAAAGGATTACTTGATATGGTAGCTAACTTTATATGTTTTAATAATAACAAACATAGCTAGCTGATACGGTTTTCACTTCATACATAATATAGAAGTTGGTTCCCTAAAGACATCGATTGTATAGTGTGTAAAGCATTAAGTATCTACATGTTACAATCATCTAATTTTCATCTATTATTGGCTGGTAATTCCTATTTCATTCTGTACTTAAGCTTTCTATGGATCTCCATAAAAAGGGAGAGAGCTAACTTCAAGGGGTGATGATAACACCGTTTACACTGAAATTATGACGTTTTCTAGCTTATGTAAAATACAGAAGAAACAAATCGTCTTTTCACTACTCCTACGACCTTCGAAGTACCTTATTTATTGTACTAGAAAAGGTTTGGGTGCAATATACCAAGCCATTTTTGTTGTAGACTGGCAAGAATATAATAATAAGAAGAAGAATTACAAAGGGGCCATTTTGAGCGAATTTTCTTTTCCTTGTAAGATTGAAATGCGTGCTTTTTTATGCACTTTAGCAGTCAATAATAAAATTTTCAAAGAATAGTTTGAACTGAATCTTTACTGTTTAAGGTGCTTTTTTGCCCGAACGTTCAATTAGGGTTTTGTGCAATTCCTTGCGATCCCAATTATGAACCACTATCGTGTGAGAATGGCAAATTGTATCCTAGTAAGTATTTACCGAATCGGGATCCACTCAGAAAAAAATAGTTTGTAAAATATGAATAATTTTACTAATCTTCGGATAACACTTGGACATCAAGAATTTAGAGTTGGCTTCTAGTTTCTTGCACATTTAATACCTACTTCCAGTCTATTTCGTTCCCTGTGTTTGCGCATTTTAGCAGAGTTTGCTCAATATTATCCAGTTTCAAGTTAATTTCTATTACACACTTATACAGTCGATGAACTTAGAACAGATCATTTGCAGAGAAAATGATATGAGAAAAATTTTATTAAAATTCTACTTGTGATAAAAAATACTTTATAACAAAACTTGTGGCTTCTGGCTGAAGCCAATAATAATGTAAAAATAATTTTGTTGTGAAGTAATACGAGCAAGGATTGCAGACCTTAGTATCCAAAATGAACAGCTTTTTTCAGTATTCAGTCGATGTCAAAATAACGAGTCTATTCTTAATATTATATATAGTAGTAGTATTTAGTAAGTAGGTTGAATAATATGGGTGTTGGGCTAAGGATTCTTTTACAGTAGGTGTCTGTGACTTGTTGGCGATAATTTTGACAATAAACGAACAGCAAGCACTCCACTTGTTTTCAATATATATATATATATATATATTCGAACTAGTAAAATGTATGTACAACAAATTTCTTACACTATAGAGACATAATCATACCATAAACACTATGTATAGTTCTCTTCTTGTTGTCAAAAGTCCGATTAGGCCTATTCAATTGCTTTAGAATTTCAGTTGACAAGCCGAACTACCGTTCCTTATTTTTATCGCACTAGTATTACGTGTATAATTCACTTAAAATTATAGCATGAGTTACCACAGTCGTATATTTCTCTTGCAGTAATCGTCTGGTCCTCGTACTTCAGATGTCGTCTGTTCCTTTTGTCAAAGGCTAGTTCAATTACTTTAGAACTCGCTTTGACGGAATAAACTATACTTCTTATCTCTTTTAAAACAGTTAGTTTTCCTCTAGCATATTAATCGTTGGTCCTATATTAACCGTTAGGCCTTTCACTCCTACGGAAGTTAACTTTATGTTAAACTTTTCTTGGCCTAACTTCTACTTCCCGTGACTTCACTTTCTTGTCTGCTCTATCTGCTGTTCCCGCTCGTCTCATACTATTTATGTATTTATCACCTAATCGTCTGTCCACCTTCTAGAAATCTCTATATTCCAGAAATAAATACATTTCACGCAACGTTGGATAGCATCAACATCAATGAATTATAAACACAACTTCCAATAATCGTCTGCTTTTAACTCTCTTACAATGAAAAACTAAACAATCATGGAATATTAAATTACAAAATAAATAATTAATAATACCTTCACTAAACAGTCTTTTATATCATGGCAGTCGAAATTAGGTAAATAATTCAAAACTATATAAATGTGGTGAAAACCATGTTTTAGCTTTTATTTCTTTTTATCATTTTTACTACATTAAAGTGAATGAACTAATGGTGATTTGTCTTCTTTAACAGATTCAAGTATTTCAGTTTTTAACTGAAGCTATGACTTTTTATCTTTTAATAGTAAGTATTTCATGACAGTAGAAATGAAGTGCTTTATTTTATTTTTGTTGAGTCTCTTAAAATTGCAAACTTTATAACAGACAACATTATATAAAAACAGTATAAAATGTTTTAAATTTTTTACTATTATTAATTTAAAACAAATAAATAAAAACATACACAAAAGCATAAATAACGGTTTTGTATCTTCCAGGACTCTCTTCAGTCACTGAAATAAGACTTTTTCTAACAAGATCTACTTAACAATGAAAAACTTTCCGCGATTTTTTTTTACGTTAAAGTTTTGCCCCCAGTGGCACAGGGGTATTTCTGCGGACTTACAATGCTAGAATTCAAAAATGGAAATATTTGGAAAAAAGGTTCTTGTAAAGTATATTTTTCCATAATACACTTGTGTATGGTAACAGGTAAGGAATAATTATTTGTATTTTTGACATAAGATGTATGTAAATTTATTCTTAAACGTAAGTTTCTGTTTCTCCAACATATATTTACTTATAACAAATACAAGATAATTCACAAATAACATTATATGAATTACAATTAAATCTAGTGTACATAAAAAATGTTTCTCTCCAGCAGGGCCTGTAATACGTTTAGTGTATGTAATATAACGCTTCTCACAAATACACCAATTTGGTTTATTAGATGGAAAAATAACTTCATCAGATTTCTTTGCTTTATTTTTCTAATATTAATGATATCCGAAAAGAATTTCATATACAACTTTAGAAGCTAAGTTTGGAAATAAACAAATAATATTATCACATAGAAAACCTAAAAGTTTATATGCTATTGTTACGACAGCGGAGGTCACGTGACGCTACTGGCGCGTTTGGAGCTAGTAGCGTACGTGAAGTTTTTCGAATTATCGGGGAAGCCCTCTTCTTTAGAATATAAGCCTGGCAGTAAAAGCCAGCGGGGGAATATAAAGTGTGTGTTTTGTACTCGTCGAGAGCGAAGTTATCGAGATTGTGAATTGCTGTGATTTATAGCGTGTATTATAAAAGGTGTTAAGTTTAAAGTGACGAGAAACATACTGATTGTGGAACTACTGTGTACTTAAGTTTGTATCGAGGAAGAATAAACTGGTTTAATCAAGAAAGGACTTGTATCGCTGAAGATCTTTGGAAAGAGTTTCTACCGGAAATAAGTAGATACGTAACACTATCTTAACTTAGAAAAATAAGCACTTAGTATATTCCATGATCTATTGGGAATAAATTTTTTTATAAACTTTACATTTGGTTGCAATTCATATAATGTTATTTATTGTCTTGTATTTTTTGCAATCAAATATTTGTTGGAGGAACAAAAAAATTATATTTAAGAATAGATTTACATAAATCTCATGTCAAAAATGCTAATAATTGCCCATCATCTGTTAACAAACACATAAATAAGTGTATTATGGAAAACACCATACTTTATTAAGAACCTTTATCCACATTATTTTATGAAAATTACTGTATTAATAAATTTAAATCCACATTAAATGTTACATAGTTTAAAGTGTTAAGGTTAAAAAACGCGCGGGAAGTTTTGTCATTGTCATATAGGTCTTGTCAGAAAGAGCGTCTTATTTTAGAAACGGAAAAGTGGCCTTGAAGGTATGAAAACCAGAATTTATGCTTTTATGTAAGTGTGTTTATTTTTATTTGTTTTAAATTAACAGTAATAAAAATTTTAAATTAAATATATTTATATTGTTTCATTTGCATTGATCACTTCCCTGAGCAAAATATATTTGAAACCTTGTAATGTTGTATGTATATATATATAAATGGTACCTGCATGATTTTTGGTGTGATTTGTTTTCTTTTTATCTTCACTTCGTATTTGGGAAAAAGGTTCTTAAGTTGGATGACTTGGTGCTACATGGCTGGCAGAAAACTGGATATAATATTGTTAATATCTGAGTAAAAGCGAAGATACTTGGCAGAATTAGTTATATGTTTGGATTATAATCCTTCTACCTTTCTCAACAACAGTAGTGTGTGATTGACGATCTTTTAACGCCACGTGAGATAGAGAGAAAACTAGTTTATTTCATCAGTTATTATTAATATGGTCCCATTTAATATTAGAGCTTGTCCTCGTCTATTTAAGAATGGTGTTTTGTTCGTACATCACGTATTATAGCTCATAACTCTGGCATTTAATACTTTTATGTACATATGAAGCGACATTTGACCGTCCATCTGTCGTGTTTATCGGCGTATATTGTTACTTTCTAGGCTTTGGTCTCTCTTAACTTTTGGTTTATTGATCTTTATTTTGAATGCAGTTGTCTGGAAACTCATTGTATAGAAACTTAACAAAAAAGAGGAATCGACAACTCTCCCAACGACCAATCAAAATTCTTCACAGTTGAAGAATTCTCTATGAGGGCCGCTCTTCTAACTTATTTTCTCTCCTATTTTCATATAGATCTGCATTGATAATCTTCGGCTTCCTCTACGAAAACAGAAAAACGTGAAAATTATTAAAATCAGGAAAACTAAAAAGGATAACATGGCAGTAATAATAAATGAAGATAATATGGCGTACAGGGTACCCAGCCAAGGAAAAAAAGAAAATCAATCTTATATTTGTAAATTTTAAATGGGCTATCAAGAAAATACTCACATAAATCGATATCATTCCCGGCCCCCACCCCCCAATGGCACAGCGGTATGTCTGCAATTTATGCCGCTAGAAACTGAGTTTCGATACCCATGGCAGGCAGAGCACAGATAGCCCTTTATGCAGCTTTGTGCTTAATAATAAACAACAACAACATAATTCCCAGTTTGCCCTTGAAGAAGAAAAGTCCACCTTTCGAAAGTGATCGGGTTGTAGGGTTTCCTATTAAATTGATTTTTTGAATCTACGTGTTTTTCTGACATCATGAATCAATATTGTAAAGATTTTCAATTCTGTGATGATGAGCCTATACATGAAATGAAGATCAAGGCATGAAATACACATCATTTTGAAACAAGGGAGGAACGAGAGTAGGCCTGTCTTATCCATCTTTTACAAATGGAAGTGAAATGGCGTCAAGATACCAGAAAGAACAACTTGTGACATCTAGCGAGAGATACGAGAAGCAGATGGTAGAGGCATAACGTGCCTGTAAACAGCCGATGTCTCACTATGTGTTTGACATTCCTAGGATGATTTATAGACCTGATGAACAAATCCATGTGGAGCACGAAACTCATCTCGAAATTTAAAAAAAAAGCAGGAAGAATCTATAATAGACTCGGTACATATGTTGAATACGCTGTGTAAATCTGCTTCAAAGCACGTATATGTAAAGTCAAAACGTGGTTCCTTGTGAAAATACAAGTGTTTTCTCTGTCAGAACGGGGTGTTATCTCATTTTAATATTCTCGTGTTAGCCATACTATATTCATAATAAAACGTTTTATTGCTGCTTCACCTCCTGGTGTCACCCCCATTGGTAACATTTAATCCACTAGTTCCATGTATGAAGATCTGCCAATCCTTGATGGACGCTCGCTAGCAGTTGAAGTCCATCTGAGAGAAATACGATGTTCAACATCACATATTTTTATTTCCAAATAATGTCATCATTAATCCAAAAATAATTTAATAAACATTATTCAAATTGGGTATGTTTCCTAATATATTCGCTGATATTAAAATTCTACACACACAAACTATTGTTATGTATCTGCTCGTTTGATAATTTCCGGTATAAATTCTTTCCGAGGAACTTCAGCGATACAAGTCCATTCTTAATTAAAACTAGTTTATTCTTTCTCGATACAACTTTGTAATACACAGAATTTCTACAGTCACTTTAAACTTAACAACCTTTATAACACACGCTATAAATCACAGTGATTCAAATACTTTACTTACTGTGCCTACTATTCACTTGACTCAGTTATCTATATCTTCAGTCTATCTATCTATGCAATCTATCTGCCCGATCGCACTGGTTTTTCTTGAACAAGCTAGAGTTGCCACGAAATTTCAT
>NW_013672568.1:31229-42033 GCF_000517525.1 Limulus polyphemus
TTTATGTAGATCGGCCCAAAATTGAGTTGGACTATCGGCCCACCGGGACAAGTCCCGGTATCCCGATAGGCCAATCCGCCCCTGCACTTGACTCAGTTATCTATATCTTCAGTCTATCTGCACATCTATCTATCGCTGGCAAACACTCGGACATTCGCGAGGCTCCTCGATAAGTCACGATCCTTCTAGAAACTCCAGCGCGCATGCTCCCAGCGTCGCGTGACCTCCGCTGTCGTAACACTATTATTGCTAACAAACACTAAATGATCGTTTATATAGTATTTATATATTTAACAGTTTAGGGTTGCTTACTTAACTATGTAAAATAATTTTTTCTTTGCCCTTTTAGGCATAAAAATAAACAGAATTAGTAAGCCTTGAATAAAGATGCAATTTCTCTATACTAGCTTCTTTAAGCCAATCGAGCCAATTCGATTGAAGTTTGAGCCAAAAATACTTTATTTTGGGTTATTTTAAGCATAAAAAGTAAAGTTTTGAAACTTATTATAAAATAAGATAAAACCATACGTTAAATTTTTAGCAAGGATTTATTAATATATTTTACTATATACTTACCAGTAAGCTTTTTAACTTTTCCAATAATTACATTAATTATAGCAAGTTCCGGTATTTTTGCCCAAAACAAGACTCTCTTTCGAAATTAGAAATTTTGTAATCGAGACATACCGATGCTAATTGCGAACCAACACCTATGCTTGCCATAACAATGTATAAAAAAAAAGCTTTGGAGTCAGTGCTTGTATTAAAGAGGAATGTTAACTTTATATAGTAAATAGATCTTAGGTTGTTTTGTTCAGTTGTAAGTCAAAGTAACAAAGTGATTGAATTAACACTACTCATCACACCTAAACCATAACAATTGAGAGTTTTAGTGGAAGTATCGCTTTGATTCTACTACTACTAGTAGTTATGTATCTTTGACTTAAGTCTTACTAGAAGTAAGAAATGTAGGAAATACTGTGGAAAAGAAAAAGTTTTATCTGAGACATGTTTCTGATTAGTATTTATCAAAATCGTTCATTTTTTAGAATAAAAAGACTTGCATGTGTTAGTATTTTATATTATTAAGCAAATTTAATTTTTTTCAATATATAGATGTGTTAGAGCAGTTAGATCGGCCCTAATGATTGAAACGCACTTTTCACACACACACACACAAATAAATAAAAAAATATTGGTAAAAATAAATGAGTATTTTTTGTGACTATTAATCAGTTGAATTTTAGCTCCTCTCAACTGATCTATTTTACACCATTTCCAGTATCTATTTTATTCTCATGAACTGAGATATTAAGAGAAATTCAATATTACTCTGTAATAGATTAGATCTCATGTTATTAAGCAGACCTATCCCATTGCCTTAGGAATAATCAGTTTTACGTAAATATGGGTGGATATTCAATGGGACCACTGACTCAAGAGGCGAAAGAAGTCTACACTAAGCAGCTAGATAAGATGACAACAAATAAAACAACCTTACCGAGGTAAGCAAAAATACTTCCACTCGGTGAAGAAAGTCAAATTATCAGAGCAAGACAAAGAAAGCATGACAAATAAGGCTCCCTCCAACATCTTGGCTGCTGCAGAACCTCCTATGATCTCAACAACTTTGGCTGCTTCAACATCACTGGGAGGATGAATAGGAACTAGTGAGCTATTAGTGGAACCCCTGATCAGCATCCTTGAAGATTATGACTTGCAGAAAGTAATAAAGTGGAGACATAAGTGATAGGCTCAGACAAAGCTGTGGAATGTCACTTGGGCTTTCTGTGAAGAGTACTGCTACTAGGAGCATGAGAGGGGATTGTCCAAGGGCCTCCACTGAGATGACTTCTGGCAGAGCTTACCAAAACCCCATGTTTAACATGTATGTATATAACATATATTCAGTTTTTACATAGAGAATTAAATCACTGATCTAACCTGTCAATGTATTTTTGTAACTACTTTATTTTTATTATGTTTTGAATCTTTAATTTTGATTCAGTTAAAGAGCTTTCATTTTTTATGCTGAATTTTAAAGTGGTTTAATTTTGCTTTGTTATGTGTTATTCTTTTTAGCTAGCTTTGTGTATTGGTTGAGAACGTTCGTTGCACACGAGTTTTGTGTGAGGGTGATCATTCAGTGTTACCATGTCGACCTATTTTGAGAAATTAGCATCTAGTCCGAATGAAGGTTGTGATTTCTTCAGATCGTGTTGCAAATGTTTTTTAAATTGGTGCTAAACTTAAATTAACGTTAGCCCGAGGACAAGCCTAAGATAAGGGGGAAAGGTTGTAGTATGTATATTCTACATATCTTACTCTCCCATAATATCTACTTATTACTTTCAAGATTCGTGATTTTCTTTAAGTTACTATTTTAGAATACCGTAAAAGTAGTTATTTGTTGTGACTTGACTGGCCAAGGAAACATATTGTTTCATTGTGTTCTTCTTGACCTTGTGGCGTCACACGGAGCGGAGACATAAACGCATGCTGGTGCCTTTTCTGATTAGACAGCTGCAAGAAGAATGTGCTTTCTGATAAGTAGTTTTTGTTACTTGGAAAGATTTGGGTTGAACTTATAAGAGGGAAGTTTGTTTTTGAAGAGAGTAAAAACTCACTGGTAGAAGTCTCGTCCTTATCACATCATATTCCTGTGCTGATCGTTTGTGCTTCAACTTGATTCTTTTTTATTACTTTTTTATCTTCTTTCTTGTTACTTCACCTATCACTTGTTTTCATCTTTTGTTGTTGTGAATAAAGTGCTCGCCCCCCCCCCCCCAGTGGCACAGCGATTTGTCTGCGGACTTACAATGCTAGAAACCGGTTTCGATACCCGCGGTGGGCAGAGCACAGATACCCCTTTGCATAGCTTTGTGCTTAACTACAAACAAACAAACAAAGTGCTCCATTTTATTTTTATTTTGACTCCAAAGCAGTGGCTTAGCTCTTTCATCCCAAGTGGTAGAAATTGCTGCACATTTCCTTCTTCAAATTATTTCCACAGACTTCTCGTTTTTGTAGAGATCAGGTTGCTGTGTGAAGTTACAATCTTTAATTACAGTGTATCAAATTGATAAATCCCCTGAACCAGACAACTTTTATCCTAGAGTTTTAAAAGAACTTAAAGATTTTATTTGTGAACCACTAGCTAATATTTTTATAGGTCATTGAGTAGTGGAAGAGTATTTGAAAATTGGAAGTTGGCTAATGTTAGTCCAATATTTAAAGGAGGTGATAAACATTGTCCAGGCAATAATAGGTCAGTTATTTTCACATCAGTAGTTGGAAAGGGTTTGGAGAGTGTGATTAAAGATGCATTGCAGAGTCACTTAAAGCAGTTTGATATAGTCAAAGAGCCAGCATGGTTCCACCAAGGGAAAGTCTTGTTTAACAAATTTTCTGACATTCTTTGAAGATGTTACTGCAAGAGTTGATGAAGGAAATACTGTGGATTTGGTTTACCTTGATTTTCAGAAAGCATTTGATAAGTTGCTTCACAAAAAGACTTGATACAAAAATTAAATTTGTGGGTGTGGGGGGAAATGTTATTAAATTGGATATAAAATTGGCAGAGTAGAAAACAGAGTGTATTAATAAATGGAATTAGATCTGACTGAAAGAACATGCTGAAAGTCTAAAATGGCTAAAAATGAGGTTTACAGTTGAACTTTAAATTTTTTGATTCCCTAGTAATTATAATTTCAACACTGAGGAAACTTGAGTATTTTAAAAGTGGGTTTTTTTCTTGACTATAATACTAGATTTAAAGTTTTTATTTGGCTCAATATTATCAAAATTTAAAACATTTTCCCATGACTAAACAGATACACCTTGTAAATAGTATTTCCAAAGTAATGAAAAGTGAAACTTCTAATAAATGACTTACCAATTTACAATAAGAATGATTACGTAAAAACTATAAATTATAGTAGAGTAATTCATCGGATCAAGAAATGAAAAAATCAATTTTGGAATACCAAAGAATTTTACGTTCTTATAAAATAAAGAAAAAACATTATTTGGAAAATAGACTTTATGATGAAATATATCATTAGACCTGTAATACTTTAACTTTCCCATCGGTTAATTGGATCAAGTGGAGGTTAGGTGCCTTCTTATCTGTTTCTCTAACTGGAATAACAATGTGCTTTTAATTATTGTGTCAAGATATTCTTGTTAGTGAATTGCACAGTTGTTCATAAAATTTTAAAAGAACAAAAAGGAGCTTATTAGCCCAACAAGGATGTCCCTTCCAGCTCCCAACTATAACCTCCCCTTACTGCTCATGTATTCATCCAATCTTTTCTTAAACTAAGTTAAATTTTCTGCCTCCTCCACCACCCTTGAAAGCAACTCATTCCAAAAGCCAACCACCATGTTTAAAAAGTAATACTACCTAAACTGCAGACAAATCCTATGTTGCCAAAATTTGAATTTATGACTCCTTGTCCTATTGCTTTCACTGCTAAACACAATAAAGTTTGATAGATCTATATTATCAATACCCTTAATAATCTTAAACATCTCAATCAAATTCCCTCCAACCCTTCTCCTCTCCACAGAAAACAAGTTTAGAGATTTTAGTCTCCCCTCATAGGACAATACCACTATCCCAGGTAACATCCTAGTGGCTCTCCAACAATTCAATGTCCTTCTTGAGGAAGGGAGCCCAAAACTGCACACAGTACTTTAAATGAAGCCTTATAAATGATGTATAAAGTGAAACAATAATATCCTTTGTCTTGCATTCAATATTTCCATAGATACTACCCAAAATCTTATTAGCCCTATTGCTAGATACAATACAATGTTTAGATGAATTTAGTGATTTTTCACTCACATCACCAATATCTTTTTCTTCAACCACAGTATTTAATGTATTCCCATTTAAATTGTAATAATAAATTGAATTGTGAAAATCTATAAACATCACCTTACATTTTGGATAATTAAACATCATCCGCCATGTATTGGCCCAATGCATTAAATGATCTGAATCTCCCTGTAATTGTGCAACGTCTTTGATACAGTTAGCCACCCCAAAAATCTTAATGTCATCTGTAAACTTCAAAATTTTGTTAGTCATTCCAGAGTCAATATCATTAACATAAATCACAAACAGCAGAGGACCAAGCAGGTGAACTTGCTCATTGGCCAACTGATCTGTTACGCACCAATCACTGTGTCACGAACTTGAGAGTTTATTGCCATATTTAAGTGTTGAGGACTGAGAGAGCAGGAATAAACCTAGAATTTTACACACATTTTAACTAAATTTCTCACTTTCAATTGTGTATAACAGGTTTGTGTACTTCTACTGGCCAAGAACTCTTCAAGTTCTCTTGTAAGTTTAAAATTAACTTCTACTTTCATTCATGTGTAAACTATTTGGCTTTCGCCTGTAATTTAATTAAGTATTTGTTTAACTTTGCCAGTCAGTGAATAAGTTATAACTGGCCTCACATGATAGTGAAGCACAGGTTTTTACTCATAGCTCAGTTTATTATTGTTAGTAAGGTTGAGTCGAGAGTTAACTTCTTGTGTTGCCTTTTAACTTTGGGACACTCTCTGTTTGTAATTCTTTTATTTTTATATGCTAGCTTAACTTACAGAGGGAAGCATATGTACTAGCAAGAGTCAAGATTTCAATTAAACATTGGTTTCTTGTGTAAACTTGCATGTTCTGTCTCATTCTTTGTGGCCAAATTGTCACTCCTGATGGGAAGCATACAAGATCCACAAATCTGTTTTTGTGAGTGGCATGAACTTCTCTGCTTTGCTGGATATCATCAACATAGATAAATATAAATATCTGAGTTGGTAAACTGTCATTTAGTAGATCAGTAATATCTTTATTCAAGATCATTCCTCAAAAAAATGAATCAGAGATTTTTCTTATTCTTTATGTCCAAGGAACCAGAAAAATAGTACTCTATGATGACTTTACTATAATCTAAATCAAACTGTAATTTTATTTCCGTGTAAATGATTTCCCCTGTATTTTATTATTAGGGCAATGCCTTGGTAGTGTTAATTGAATAATAAACATCATGTTATATAACCTTTAATAATTGGTTGAGATATCAAATGTATTTTGGTATTCATTGTTCCAATGAAAAAGCATTTTAGAAACTAAGTAACTTTCATAAAGCTGCAATACGAGTCTTACCTTAAGCCTCTTGAATAATCTATAATTAGTTTTGATTGCACTTGTTCATCTTTATTATACTGTTCGTAAAACTTTACCAGTTAGTCCAGCTACCAAACAGAATATGCAAGAATTTCCATCTTCAAAAAGTTAATGAAAAGCACAATGATTAACACTGACTTCAGGTTAGTCTGGTACATAAATGATCAATACAAGTTTTTGTGTTAGCAAGGTTACAATTGTAAACTTCTCAGTGAATGTTATGGGATATTGAACATTGTAAGTGATGGGCAAGCTCATGGTTTTAAGAAATAGCTCATGACACAGTCTTAGGAGAAAAAATTACCCACTTGACACCTTGTGAATTTTACTATATAAAAATATATATGAGCTTTGAATATTTAATAATTGAATTAACCTATCAAAATTTGAGTGAAGTTTCAAGGATTTTGTGAAATTGTCCTTTCCATTACTACCAATTTACCAATTATGACAGTAGGCCTCACAAATTTGATTAAAACAACACTTTACAATAATTAGGTCTGGAATGCACTTTTTAAATGCTATCTTTAGAAATTCATAAAAAAACTACAACAGAAGAGTTAAAAAAAATCTGTTACTGATACTCTAATATTTTATCAAACATCAAAGACATGGTGTCATATCTTTCATCAGCAAGATACTATCAGAATTAGGACTTTCAAATTCTTTAATATTCACTTTTCAAGCTTTCCGACTTATTGTCCTAATACTATCCCAAGTTACAGTTGTAAAAACTAAACATCAAAGCTATTGGAAAGTACAATTTATGTTTTTACTCTTTATTAAATGGTTTTGACTAATATATGCCTGTCCTGGAATAATCCATTCTTTGTGTAAACCCACACCATTAATTACAATCTTCAAACTGATCATATTTTATAAGGTTTATACTTTATCACAATTAAGATTAATAAAGCACAACAGCTGAACTTTTGAACTTAACAAGTACATTAAAATTTCTTACAGAAATATTTTGTAGGACTTTCGCATCAATACTCCAAGTTTACCATTACATTGTTGATCTACAAGTGTGCAAAGAAAAACCATAATGAGTGCTTCAGTTTTTAAAATATTATGAATGACAAGGGCCTATTAATTAGGCACTTTCCAAATGTGTTCACATAATGGCAACAAATACAACAGTTTGAATAATGTCAACTGTATTATTTCTCTTTGGTTTAATAGTTGTTGTTTTTTTCTCTTTTGTAATAACTTGTTCATAACCAGAATTTAATGTTTGACTGGTCAAATATTTTACCTTTCTTTTGTTAACTTCATACATTAATTTTACTTAAGTTAATGTAAATTACATGAAATAAAAAAGAAACTAGCTTTTGATTTGTCTAAAGCCTTTTGACAACAAGAAAACCAGTTTTTCATAAAGTACAGCCATTTTAATTTTGACTCGGTGCCTTGTAAATAAATAATATTATCAGTCATTATACCAAATAACTGTTGTTCTTTTTAATAATATACCATTATTATGAAGTTATATTGCAAGTTTAAAAAAATGATAACTATTGATTGCATAAAAATAAATGATACGATACACCACAGTGAACAACAGGTGAGGAGCAGGGACCCATTAAACTCATGCATTATATTAATATGCATAAATAATAGTTACAAAATAAAAAGGTAACAAATATTAGGCTATGATACAATTAACAGATTTTTAATTGTTTGAATTGAATACCTTGGACTAGTAGGAGTATAACGGGGGCCTAAACATTATTCAAAACTCGGTTAATATGTGGGTATTTAATACACGTTTTAGATTATTTTACAGGTCACAAAATAAGTGGTCATTTGACTGACTTGCAAGCTCTCTTTATAACATGAGATTCTGATTAGTAATATTAATATCATGAGTTTAGAGGCAGTAGATAATTTCTGTATATTTCTGAAACTACAATTGCTGAATTGGCAAAACATTGGCAGCCATTTTATTTTGGTCCATTACAATAAAGATTTGTTTTAGAAGTATATATGTTTACTGCTAATATAAAAACAAATAACTGTTTTGTCTTCATTTTACTTATCAGTGATCTAATTGGCTGCCAGCCACTGTAACTAAATGTTGAAGTTTAAATTGAATATGACACAATGAAGTGTCAAAACCTATGAGTGTATTTCAGACTGTAAATCACTCTCAAGTAAAAATGGTTCTATTGCATAAACAAAAGAAGGTGGTTCCTCTTAACTGTACTTATTTGTGATTTTACACAAGTGTCCAAGAACTTTAAGAGAATTTAGTATAATTTATAAGCAAACTACCAATTGATACATTACATTTTAAAATGGAGTATCAGTCCAGATTCAGACTTATTCTTTAAAAAAACTACGTCAAAAGTTACAAACTTCTGAAGTGATGATGTAATGTTTACAATTTTTAAACTTTTGTTATAAAGGTACATGAGTGTGAAAAAGCTACATTTAGTTTTGGTTGTCTACTCCAAAGGTGACATCACTGAGCTGAATAGCCTTAAATTATTTTGGTCTAATATATTCCTATTTTACCTTGTAGCCTTTTCAACCATCATCATAAAACCATACTTACTAATATTTTACTCTCAGCTATGATGTGTATATAAATTGGTAAATTGAAATTTTAACTTCGAAAAATATAACATGTAAGGTGTCAAATACTTTTGGCAGGTGATAAAAACAATTTTTTTAGTACAAAAATTTAGCCGTATGCTTGATAGATTTTATATACTTATTTAACAACAAAAATTGGTCAATTTTTCACCATTTTTCTTTAATCTCCATTATGTATGGTTTACATGTTTTTTAGCATCCGTGTTTTTTTAATTACCTTATACCTCCTAACGCTATCATATTTTTGTTTTACATAATAAAGATTTTAAAGACGTACATCAGATAAAAAAAGCAATATGAATGTTTAAACATACTATACATATTATTGAATGGTATCATTCTCAGTAAAGTATGATTGACAAAACCCAAACAGAGAAAAAATCAACATGTTCAATTGAAAATGTTATACAAACAGGCAATACCTAGGAAACAAAAAAAAAATCAAATTGACACATACGTAACGTATAGTTAGTTAGCATTCTACAATACAATAATTAAGACTTGTAGCTAAGTTACTTTTCTTCAAAAGTAAGAAAACTGAAATCATGAGCAGCTACGAAATGTTAGCTAAATAATCCTTTACTTCAGATGGCAAAAGACGTTGAAAACCTTTGGCATTGCAGATTCCAATTTCAATATTGTCTGCTGTCATCTGTCCCTCAAACCCTTCCTTCAACGTCAGGATTGCAGTGTGTACAGCATCTTCGAGCTCTAAATCTTCACTGTATCTTTTTTCCAAGAATGTTTTGCCATTTACATGGTTTTTCCCCATAGCTGTAGCTTTCCAAGCAAAATATGCACCTGAAGGGTCACACTGAAATAAATATGGCCTGTCATCATCCCATCCAGCAATAAGTAAGGAAACACCAAATGGTCTGACTCCACCAGATTGTGTGTATTCTTGCATGATATAAGCCACTCGTTGAACAAGTTGTGCTGTTGGGATTGGTTCATCATAAGTCAGATAATACTGTTGGGCGAGTTTTCTTGCTCTCCTCACTAAAAGTCTATAATCAGGGCCCATTCCACTATAAACCATTCCTATATGGTTAGTAATCATTTCCACTTTGTGTATACTATGCTCTTCATATAAAATAGATTTGTGCTTCTTCTCTGTAGCCAGTACAACTCCATTCGAAGCTTTGATGCCAACAGAAGGGGCGCCAGCTGCAACTGCTGCAAGAGCATATTCAATCTGTACCAACTTTCCTGAAGGGCTAAAAGTTGTCAAAGAAAAACTATATCTTTCAATACCTGCCATACCGAATGATCACTTATGTTGATATGATAAAAAAAAATCTTTACCTTTAAAACAGTTTGGTATAATCTTACTTACAGGCCAATGACAAAGCACTAATTACAAAACGAGGCTAGAGTGTAAGCGTTTCAGAGGAATTGTACAGAGCCCTCTAACATTTCTAGTGTATCATAAATTATAGAAATTCAGGATAATAAAAAGTAAAATATATTGCCGTTTAAACGAACATGTAATATAAAACTCATAACATGTTTAATGTAAGTTGCACTATTATGATATATCTTATGGAAAAAGTCTAAGTTTAACTCTTTAAGTTACATCTGTGTTTATGGTAAAAAAAGTTTGTGCTTAACAGGTTGCTTAAATACTTTTAATAGTTTGTTCAGGTTATGTTTAACTTTCTATAATTAACCTATTTTCTATATATTTGGAACATTATTTGTTATTTAAAAAATTAACTAAGTCTACGTTGAAAAATTAACTTATTAAAAATAATTAAATATTGTCACTGTGTTAGTACATTTAAATCTGCAAATTTAACAGCACGTATGTGAATTATTACAAACATATATTTATTTAAAGATTATCATATCTATGATATATTGTAAAAATAAGCACAAAAAATCTAAGAAAAAGTCTGTCATGATGGTGATATTCACACACACACACACACACACAGACATATATATACATATACATAAAGGCAGATTTTGTTGAATAAGACCGATGTCTGTAGGTTTACTTTC